>NC_058088.1:124166200-124332685 GCF_014858855.1 Bufo gargarizans
TGCTGGGCGGCAGGTGCCAACGTTCCTCCAGAGGCGGAGGAAGAGGCCGAGGCGGCAGCAGCAGAATAGGCCGAGGCGGCAGCAGCAGAAGAGGTAGCAGGGGGAGCCTGAGTGACTTCCTTGGTTTTAAGGTGTTTACTCCACTGCAGTTCATGCTTTGCATGCAGGTGCCTGGTCATGCAGGTTGTGCTCAGGTTCAGAACGTTAATGCCTCGCTTCAGGCTCTGATGGCACAGCGTGCAAACCACTCGGGTCTTGTCGTCAGCACATTGTTTGAAGAAGTGCCATGCCAGGGAACTCCTTGAAGCTGCCTTTGGGGTGCTCGGTCCCAGATGGCGGCGGTCAGTAGCAGGCGGAGTCTCTTGGCGGCGGGTGTTCTGCTTTTGCCCACTGCTCCCTCTTTTGCTACGCTGTTGGCTCGGTCTCACCACTGCCTCTTCCTCCGAACTGTGAAAGTCAGTGGCACGACCTTCATTCCATGTGGGGTCTAGGACCTCATCGTCCCCTGCATCGTCTTCCACCCAGTCTTGATCCCTGACCTCCTGTTCAGTCTGCACACTGCAGAAAGACGCAGCAGTTGGCACCTGTGTTTCGTCATCATCAGAGACATGCTGAGGTGGTATTCCCATGTCCTCATCATCAGGAAACATAAGTGGTTGTGCGTCAGTGCATTCTATGTCTTTCACCGCTGGGGAAGGGCTAGGTGGATGCCCTTGGGAAACCCTGCCAGCGGAGTCTTCAAACAGCATAAGAGACTGCTGCATAACTTGAGGCTGAGACAGTTTCCCTGGTATGCATGGGGGTGATGTGACAGACTGATGGGGTTGGTTTTCAGGCGCCATCTGTGCGCTTTCTGCAGAAGACTGGGTGGGAGATAATGTGAACGTGCTGGATCCACTGTCGGCCACCCAATTGACTAATGCCTGTACCTGCTCAGGCCTTACCATCCTTAGAACGGCATTGGGCCCCACCATATATCGCTGTAAATTCTGGCGGCTACTGGGACCTGAGGTAGTTGGTACACTAGGACGTGTGGATGTGGCAGAACGGCCACGTCCTCTCCCAGCACCAGAGGGTCCACTAACACCACCACGACCATGTCCACGTCCGCGTCCCTTACTAGATGTTTTTCTCATTGTTATGGTTCACCACAACAACAAATATATTATTTGGCCCAATGTATTGTATTCAAATTCAGCGGGATATAAATTTGAGGCCTAGTATTTAGGCGCTGGGTGACCGGTATGGATTTAGTGACAGAATTAGACTTGGAAATGCACAGAAGCGTGTGTGTGAAGTTATTCTGAATGACCCTATGTGCACCTTCAATATGATCTACCCTTTTAGGGATAGATTTCAAATAGCTCTGATATAGCAGAAACGACTAAATTATGAAATTGCTAAATTGGGAATTGTATTTCAACCCAGAACAAAAAATGTGCTTTGACGGACACTAAATAACTTTCCCAGCCACAACAGGACAGCGGTAACGAGAGATTTAGCGGGATATAAATTTGAGGCCTAGTATTTAGGCGCTGGGTGACAGGTATGGGTTTAGTGACAGAATTAGATTTGGAAATGCACAGTAGCGGGTGTGTGAAGTTATTCTGAATGACCCTATGTGCACCTTGAATATTATATACCCTTTTAGGGATAGATTTCAAATAGCTCTGATATAGCAGAAACCACTAAATTATGAAATTGCTAAATTGGGAATTGTATTTCAACCCAGAACAAGAAATGTGCTTGAACGGACACTAAATAACTCGCCCAGCTACAGCACTAGGGACAGATTTAGCGGGATATAAATTTGAGGCCTAGTATTTAGGCGCTGGGTGACAGGTATGGGTTTAGTGACAGAATTAGACTTGGAAATACACAGTAGCGGGTGTGTGTGAAGTTATTCTGAATGACCCAATGTGCACCTTGAATATTATATACCCTTTTAGGGATAGATTTCAAATAGCTCTGATATAGCAGAAACCACTAAATTATGAAATTGCTAAATTGGGAATTGTATTTCAACCCAGAACAAAAAATGTGCTTTGACGGACACTAAATATCTTGCCCAGCAACAACAGTACAGCGGTAACGAGAGATTTAGCAGGATATAAATTTGAGGCCTAGTATTTAGGCGCTGGGTGACAGGTATGGGTTTAGTGACAGAATTAGACTTGAAAATACACAGTAGCGGGTGTGTGTGAAGTTATTCTGAATGACCCAATGTGCACCTTGAATATTATATACCCTTTTAGGGATAGATTTCAAATAGCTCTGATATAGCAGAAACCACTAAATTATGAAATTGCTAAATTGGGAATTGTATTTCAACCCAGAACAAAAAATGTGCTTTGACGGACACTAAATATCTTGCCCAGCAACAACAGTACAGCGGTAACGAGAGATTTAGCAGGATATAAATTTGAGGCCTAGTATTTAGGCGCTGGGTGACAGGTATGGGTTTAGTGACAGAATTAGACTTGGAAATACACAGTAGCGGGTGTGTGTGAAGTTATTCTGAATGACCCTATGTGCACCTTCAATATGATCTACCCTTTTAGGGATAGATTTCAAATAGCTCTGATATAGCAGAAACCACTAAATTATGAAATTGCTAAATTGGGAATTGTATTTCAACCCAGAACAAAAAATGTGCTTTGACGGACACTAAATAACTTTCCCAGCTACAACAGGACAGCGGTAACGAGAGATTTAGCAGGATATAAATTTGAGGCCTAGTATTTAGGCGCTGGGTGACAGGTATGGGTTTAGTGACAGAATTAGACTTGAAAATACACAGTAGCGGGTGTGTGTGAAGTTATTCTGAATGACCCAATGTGCACCTTGAATATTATATACCCTTTTAGGGATAGATTTCAAATAGCTCTGATATAGCAGAAACCACTAAATTATGAAATTGCTAAATTGGGAATTGTACTTCAACCCAGAACAAAAAATGTGCTTTGACGGACACTAAATATCTTTCCAAGCAACAACAGTACAGCGGTAACGAGAGATTTAGCAGGATATAAATTTAAGGCCTAGTATTTAGGCGCTGGGTGACAGGTATGGGTTTAGTGACAGAATTAGACTTGGAAATACACAGTAGCGGGTGTGTGTGAAGTTATTCTGAATGACCCAATGTGCACCTTGAATATTATATACCCTTTTAGGGATAGATTTCAAATAGCTCTGATATAGCAGAAACCACTAAATTATGAAATTGCTAAATTGGGAATTGTACTTCAACCCAGAACAAAAAATGTGCTTTGACGGACACTAAATAACTTTCCCAGCTACAACAGGACAGCGGTAACGAGAGATTTAGCGGGATATAAATTTGAGGCCTAGTATTTAGGCGCTGGGTGACAGGTATGGGTTTAGTGACAGAATTAGACTTGGAAATACACAGTAGCGGGTGTGTGTGAAGTTATTCTGAATGACCCTATGTGCACCTTCAATATGATCTACCCTTTTAGGGATAGATTTCAAATAGCTCTGATATAGCAGAAACCACTAAATTATGAAATTGCTAAATTGGGAATTGTATTTCAACCCAGAACAAAAAATGTGCTTTGACGGACACTAAATAACTTTCCCAGCTACAACAGGACAGCGGTAACGAGAGATTTAGCAGGATATAAATTTGAGGCCTAGTATTTAGGCGCTGGGTGACAGGTATGGGTTTAGTGACAGAATTAGACTTGAAAATACACAGTAGCGGGTGTGTGTGAAGTTATTCTGAATGACCCAATGTGCACCTTGAATATTATATACCCTTTTAGGGATAGATTTCAAATAGCTCTGATATAGCAGAAACCACTAAATTATGAAATTGCTAAATTGGGAATTGTACTTCAACCCAGAACAAAAAATGTGCTTTGACGGACACTAAATAACTTTCCCAGCTACAACAGGACAGCGGTAACGAGAGATTTAGCAGGATATAAATTTGAGGCCTAGTATTTAGGCGCTGGGTGACAGGTATGGGTTTAGTGACAGAATTAGACTTGAAAATACACAGTAGCGGGTGTGTGTGAAGTTATTCTGAATGACCCAATGTGCACCTTGAATATTATATACCCTTTTAGGGATAGATTTCAAATAGCTCTGATATAGCAGAAACCACTAAATTATGAAATTGCTAAATTGGGAATTGTACTTCAACCCAGAACAAAAAATGTGCTTTGACGGACACTAAATAACTTTCCCAGCTACAACAGGACAGCGGTAACGAGAGATTTAGCGGGATATAAATTTGAGGCCTAGTATTTAGGCGCTGGGTGACCGGTATGGATTTAGTGACAGAATTAGACTGGGATATGGCCAAAAAATAACCACACTATTGCTGGTTAAATGCACTTGGTGACGGGCGCAGCTTGCCCCTGATGTAGTATATGGCCAAAAAATGAACAGACTATTGCTGGTTAAATGCACTTGGTGTCACAGCTTGACCAACCACACTACTGAGGGTTAAATGCACTTGGTGACGGGCGCAGCTTGCCCCTGATGTAGTATATGGCCAAAAAATAAACAGACTATTGCTGGTTAAATGCACTTGGTGTGACAGCTTCACCCTGATGTAGGCTTTAGCCAGAAAACAACCACACCATTGAGGGTTAAATGCACTTGGTGACAGGCGCAGCTTGCCCCTGATTTTGTATATGGCCAAAAAATGAACAGACTATTGCTGGTTAAATGCACTTGGTGTGACAGCTTCACCCTGATGTAGGCTTTAGCCAAAAAACAACCACACCATTGAGGGTTAAATGCACTTGGTGACAGGCGCAGCTTGCCCCTGATTTTGTATATGGCCAAAAAATGAACAGACTATTGCTGGTTAAATGCACTTGGTGTGACAGCTTCACCCTGATGTAGGCTTTAGCCAAAAAACAACCACACCATTGAGGGTTAAATGCACTTGGTCGCAGCTTGTGCTGGCGCACCACAAGACACAAAATGGCCGCCGATCACCCCAGAAAAATGTGACTGACAAACGGTCTGGGCAGCCTAAAAACAGTGAGCAATTGAGGATCAGCAGCTCAATGATCCACAGCTGCAGATCGATCAGTTAATCAAGTCCTTTGGAGGAGTTAATCTGCCTAATCTCGCCCTACTGTCGCAGCCGCAACCTCTCCCTACGCTAATCAGAGCAGAGTGACGGGCGGCGCTATGTGACTCCAGCTTAAATAGAGGCTGGGTCACATGGTGCTCTGGCCAATCACAGCCATGCCAATAGTAGGCATGGCTGTGATGGCCTCTTGGGGCAAGTAGTATGACGCTTGTTGATTGGCTGCTTTGCAGCCTTTCAAAAAGCGCCAAGAAAGCGTCACAAAAGCGCCAAGAAAGCGACGAACACCGAACCCGAACCCGGACTTTTACGAAAATGTCCGGGTTCGGGTCCGTGTCACGGACACCCCAAAATTCGGTACGAACCCGAACTATACAGTTCGAGTTCGCTCATCCCTAATGGTGATCTATCTGAAATTGCATCACTCATTCCAGTTTTGAAAAGTGGGTGTGGTTAGCTATGTCAATAAGGTGTAGACCAGACTTAAGAAACTCAAAAGTTACACAAATGTTGCAGGTTTACTAATGCTGCAAAATTCCTATCACAGGCTGTTAACGTGCATTCCACACTTCAAACACTAGAGTTCACCATAACATTATATAGATATATAGTGTCTTGGAGACAGTCTGTCTCTGTGCTCCTGGGCCTTGTCCCAGAAGTTAATCTACTTGAACTTGTGGAGATAGCAGTGAGTTTAGCTTATGGACTCCACAGCACCAAGTGACCGGCGGAAGCTTCCAGTGCCTGGACACAACTTACAACTTTGTACTTAGTTGTCAGGCTATCATTCCTCAATGGACTATAGTTCAGACAACCTTTTCAAAGAATAGAGCAGAAGACCGCCCTTGTGTTGTATACTATTAGTACCAGAGGATCCATATTATTGCCAGACTAGAAAGTCTGAGTAAGATCAAAAACCAAGTAGAGTATTATTACCACTCCTGCACAAGTTGAGCTGGAACCTATCTACATACTGCACCTCACAAAGCCTGCTGATTGGGATTTGCAGCTTTATCATCTTTGACAACTTCATGTAACGCAAAGTACTGCTTTAAACTGCTATTTACCACAAGACTAACTGACAAGTAAAGTTCCCGTTTGGTTAACTGCTGCCTCTCTCGTCATTCCATTTCATCTCCTCATTGCACCTCATAGTGCTGGCGTCACAAACACAGGGGCCCAGCCACCAAAGCACCCTAAGCATACCCACTATCATCAAGGGCACCTCAACTTCCATCTGGCTGGTGTTCCCTACAATAGCGTGCCTTAGAGGATTTAGTGCTGTCTTCCCATCCAGTGCACGCAGGCCCCAGGGGACAACTGAACTGTGAGTACTACTATCCTCGGCACATCATCACTAGTACACTCACTTAACCCCTACACCCCTGTGGCTTGGTCTTTGCAAGAATTGGCGTGACAAACAGGATATCAAATCCCCTGCGCCTTATGTTAATAGTATATGAACAGGATACAAAATCCCCTGCTGTGACTTCTGTGAGCTGTATATGAACAGGATACAAAATCACCTGCTGCGACTTCTGTGAGCTGTATATGAACAGGATACAAAATCCCCTGCGCCTTATGCGAACAGTATATGAACAGGATGTCAAAATGCCTGTGACTTTAAAAGAACTGTGTTGGCATAAACCTGTGTTTTATAAAGCAGAAGAAAAATTGATGACACTATATATTGAAAATATCAATTAGAAAAACTTTAAGTGCCTTTAATCTACCGAGGAATAGCCTGTTTGCATTAAAAGGTACATGTGGATATTTATACAGGTCCTTTTATCTACAAATTGCATGGTCAAAAGTGAGAAAACTGAAGATTTTTGTGTCAATATAATTGATTGTTGTCAGTGAATGGACTTTCTTATGCACCTAAAATGGCTGCCTAAAGCTTCTTTATTAATTGTACTGTGCCATCACTGTGCAGAACGCCCTGTTTGGCAGGAAAATTGGGTTCCACCCCTTTTGAAAGTGCGGGAAAAAAATTAGTACTGCGCCACAATATACCTAACATGGATTCTAATGCTAACGCCGCCCCCCTTATGCAAGTGAACCTAGGGAGAGTTCCTGATTGAACTTTTGATCGGTGCTGACTCAGAGCGAGAAGGAGATATGGCTAAAAACATGGTGTCACAGCCTGAATCAGCAAGTGAGTGTGGCACTCTATTGGAAAGAATCTCAGAGTGAGGAGCTGCCACCTTACCCCTATCTGCAGCCAGAAGGTAGAAACTGGGGTGTGGCGAAACCAACCTCGCCACTGGGTTTTGGAGGGGGCTGTTTGAAGGCCTCTTGCCTCAGGATTATGGCCCATGCTAACTTTTGAACCCCTGAACCTATTCCAGTGAATTTTGGATAGGTTTGTCCCCCAAGTTATACTGTTTAAATTGATGTAAGTTATATGTATGGACAATGTAACCTCACAAAGTTGTAACAACTTATAATAAGTGTAACTTGTCAGCTTGGGAGGAATATGCTGGGTGTGGTTCTATTGTCCCATTGTCCCATTGTGTGTTTAAATGGTGATGTCTGTCCTGTTGTCTCCACATGTGTATTGGTGATCTCCCCTTTGTCCTGAGAGATAATTGGATTGTCTTCGGTCGTCTCCCAGGCAGAGAGGAGGAAACCATGATGCATTGTGGGGATATGTTGTATCTGTCCTGTGTCACAGTCTCCCTTCTGGTCCTCTAGGGGGCGGGAACGATTGGTTGCTGTATTTACATTGTGTGTGTTGTGAATTACTGATTGGTTGGATTTCAAAACCCTGTGGGCAGTACTATGTTTGTTTTTTATCAATAAAAGAGGCTGTACTTGAAGTACAGTCAGAGCACTGCTTGACCCTCAACACGGAGCCTTGTCTCGTTATTGGGGGGATTCCCTGTATGCTGTTGGAGACTGATTGCCAGGAGTGTAAGCTGACGGATACGCTTTTCCTGTTCGTCTGACTGACAGCTATTTGCGAGGTTCCAGTTTGGAGTGCTATTTTGTATCCAGTTCGGGAGGTTGGTGTTCTGCAGTAGCTGTGCCTGCATTTCGGAAAGGGGCATATCGCCTAAACGGATTTTAACCCCTTGTCTGCTGAAACGATCCGTTACATTGGTGGCAAGCAGCGGGATCATTCCTACAGCCAGAAGGACAGCTACAGGAGACACCATTTCTGTGGATTCTACAATTTAAGGGCAACGCATGTCTCAGTACAGCAACCCTAAAAGCACCAGGATGGAACCAGCAGTGGAGTACAGATACTCTGTGGAGGATTTTGACCGTATGATGTGGTTGCGGCTGAACTTCTTCGGACCCAATCCAGCTGAGAAATACGTGAAGTTCGTGAGGAGTCTAGTGTCTAAGACCCTACTATACCGGGCAGAAGGTGACGGTCAGCTGCCACGTTGGGTGGACCTCCATCGGAAGTTACGGTTGCGGGACAGTGGGAGCCCAGTCTCCATTCCCCAGCGGCAGTGTGAAGTGCAGAGAGGGGAGAGCAGCGGCCTCCCTCCCCAGCGGCAGGCTGAGTTATAGGGGGCAGAGGTAGTTGTTCCTGCCCCCCAGCAGCAGCATGATTTTTTGGGAATTGGGAGCCTAGTCTCCATTCCCCAGCGGCAGTGTGAAGTGCAGGGAGGGGAGAGCAGCGTCCTCCCTCCCCAGCGGCAGGCTGAGTTACAGGGGGCAGAGGTAGTTGTTCCTGCCCCCCCAGCAGCAGAGTGATATGCTGGGAAGGCAGTGTGAAATGCAGGGAGAGGAGAGCAACGGCCTCCCTCCCCAGCGGCAGGCTGAGTTACAGGGGGCAGGGGTAGTTGTTCCTGCCCCCCAGCAGCAGCATGATTTTTTGGGAATTGGGAGCCGAGTCTCCATTCCCCAGCGGCAGACGGAGTTACAGGGGGCAGAGACAGTCGGTCCTGTCCCCCAGCGGCAGAGTGTCCTACAGGGAATAGAGAGCCCAGTCTCCTTTCCCCAGCAGCAGGACACTGTATTGGGAGCGGAGGCGGTTGGTCGCCCTCCCCAGCGGCTGGAAGTATGTATGGGAGAGGAGCTCGTTACCCCCTCTCCCCAGCGGCAGCTTAACGCACCAGGGGGAGACGGTAAGCCCCACAACTGTGCAGATGGGACCGTGGTCTCTGCACTTACAGCACAGGGGGTAGAGACAGTTGTTCCTGTCCCCCAGCAACAGGGCAGTTTCGCCAAAGGGGAGACAGTCGGTTTCCCCCTCCAACAACCAGACTCCAACCAGGCTTCTTCCATGGTAGCGCTGGTACCAGGGCAGAGTCCCGCTGATCCCTACCCACAAAGCAACCTCCACTCCAGGCCAGGGAGCAACTCAGAGACCGGGAGTACCAGCTACCAATATAATCTTGGTGGATTCACTGGACAGAGACAGGCTACTAAATTCAACAGGTCCAGTATTGGGTTGTGGGTGGGCTGCCAGACTAACTCAGGTACCGACCGGCGTGAGGTCAGGTATCTGGTTAGTCTTCCCTGGGGGGGGGGGGGAGATGTGTGGCGAAACCAACCTCGCCACTGGGTTTTGGAGGGGGCTGTTTGAAGGCCTCTTGCCTCAGGATTAAGGCCCATGCTAACTTTTGAACCCCTGAACCTATTCCAGTGAATTTTGGATAGGTTTGTCCCCCAAGTTATACTGTTTAAATTGATGTAAGTTATATGTATGGACAATGTAACCTCACAAAGTTGTAACAACTTATAATAAGTGTAACTTGTCAGCTTGGGAGGAATATGCTGGGTGTGGTTCTATTGTCCCATTGTGTGTTTAAATGGTGATGTCTGTCCTGTTGTCTCCACATGTGTATTGGTGATCTCCCCTTTGTCCTGAGAGATAATTGGATTGTCTTCGGTCGTCTCCCAGGCAGAGAGGAGGAAACCATGATGCATTGTGGGGATATGTTGTATCTGTCCTGTGTCGCAGTCTCCCTTCTGGTCCTCTAGGGGGCGGGAACGATTGGTTGCTGTATTTACATTGTGTGTGTTGTGAATTACTGATTGGTTGGATTTCAAAACCCTGTGGGCAGTACTATGTTTGTTTTTTATCAATAAAAGAGGCTGTACTTGAAGTACAGTCAGAGCACTGCTTGACCCTCAACACGGAGCCTTGTCTCGTTATTGGGGGGATTCCCTGTATGCTGTTGGAGACTGATTGCCAGGAGTGTAAGCTGACGGATACGCTTTTCCTGTTCGTCTGACTGACAGCTATTTGCGAGGTTCCAGTTTGGAGTGCTATTTTGTATCCAGTTCGGGAGGTTGGTGTTCTGCAGTAGCTGTGCCTGCATCTCGGAAAGGGGCATATCGCCTAAACGGATTTTAACCCCTTGTCTGCTGAAACGATCCGTTACATGGGGTAACCAGAGAGCCATCATGGAACCAGTAGTGGAGCAGCCACAACCCCTGGAAGTATAAGGGGTTTTCCAAAGCCTGAACCTTCTAAGCCAAAGCGAGAGCCGGATTCCGCAGATGCAGCTGAACTGAACCTGCAGCGCAAGAGGAGACCAGAGAGACTGTCCTATGTCTGAAGCTCTGTGGCCCATGCGCAGTTGGCTGAACTGGCAGAGTATCTAAGAAACTACAAGGCTCCGCCTCCATCTGATGATCTCCCGTGGTGGATGATACCCACTACCATCAAGGGCACCTCAACTTCCATCTGGCTGGTGTTCCCTGCAATAGAAAGTGCCCAGGAGGATTTAGTGCTGTCTTCCCATCCACTGCACGCTGGCCACAGGGGACAACTGAACTGTGAGTACTACTATCCTGGGTACATCATCACTAGTACACTCACTTAACCACTACACCCCTGTGGCTCGGACACTGCATACTGCAATGCAGATTCAAGCTAAACTAACTTCAAAATGTCCCCTCATTATGAATTCCCCACTATGTGCGGAAAATCTGGGATCTTATCTTGTAAGATATCACACGTAGCTCTGGCTAAGGTGTATTTTACCTTCAGTTTCCTACTGAATCCAGCACAGCTTAGGATTTCAAGCTCCATACTGGCACAGATATGTAATAATTAGAAAATGGAATGCATTGAGTCTGCATGCAGTTAGAGGGTCATAATACCATGCAAAAATAAGAGTTTGAGAGGAGTCCGCATGCCTTTGAATTTAGGAAAAAAACGGAGCCTAAGATTTTTGAGCGTGAAGTTTATTTACTTATCCCATGAAGCGTAGAGTGTAGTAATAGCTGCCACATGCTAAGCTATAATAGGAGATCAGACGCATCAGGCAGATATACTTAGAATCCTTCATCTCACGCACAGTGCACTACATGACTGACAAGAAGGTATTTCTCCTCTGCCTAGCACTGGATGAACACTACTCCTCTGCTGGCAGACGGCACAACTATTCAGTACAAGCACTTCCTCTCCTGCCTGAGTACTTCCACCAACCTCTATCATATACAGAGCACTTTTAGTTGGTGACCCTCATCAGGGTATACTGTGGAACTAGTTTCAGTACCATGTTTAGTCACACACATGCAGCTAGTTATAGAAGAAATCTCCTGTGACTGAGTTACATTTTTGCCCGTGCTGCACATTTTCTGCTTTTGTTTCATCTTTTGTATATGGTTCCTTGTTGCTGTGACTGATTCTCCACACCTAGATGAATACATGCACACATACAACTGTACTATGCTTTTCCAGATAAGTGAAATACATAACCCTTCTTTATTCATTTAGACAGGCAAATGTCAGTGTGGATTTTAGGGCTTATGCACACAGCTACACCACACACAGAGGACGCAACCTTCAAATCTACTTATATAGGCCTCTGATTAAAGGAGTTCCCCGGGTTCAGGGCTGAACCTGGATATAAGCAGTTTTTTATTCCTTGACTACATATGAGTGGAGCATCTGAGCATTTTCTTGCTCCCCCTTGACAACCTACAGCACAAGACTGTATTTGGTTTTAGCCGGTGATGTGTCAGGCTTCAGGTCACTATGCTAAGAAGGAACCTCCACCTAGCAGTGAGCCCTGTGACGCCTCCAGCACAGATAGGTGGTCTATGGCACTGCTGGAGGCTGTTTTGGAGGTGGGTCTCTGCTTAGCATAGCAATACGAAGCGCGGAACGTCACGGCAAAAAAAAAAGCCTTGTGCTGCAGCATGACCAGGGGTAGTATCGGAGCAAAGAAATTCTCTGATGCACCACTCATACTGTATGTAGTCAAGCAATAAAGAACACCTTATATCCAGGTTCAGCCCTGAACCCGGAGAACCCCTTTAAATTTGGAGGCATACAGAGGTTTTTTGGGTCATATTACATACAATCAGTATAGAGGTACTCTCTACTGGAAGCACTGGTAGACAGAAATATACATGTAGAGATAAAAAACAGCAATGACGAATGAACCAAAGTATCATATTTATGTTACTGGTGTGCATGCACAAACAGGATCACCCGATGAACAAGCTCTACGCTCGGGTGATTGGCAGTGCATCTAGACAGTCATATTGTCAGGAACGAGCACTACCAGGAACATTCTTGATGATGAATGCAATGATTTGCAGATTTGATAAACTTATATTTTATTCACAATAGAACACATAAGAGATGGTGAAAATAAGATGTTTTACCATCTCATGAAAATAATTAAAGGGGTTATCCAGGAATTTGCTATTGATGGCCTATTGTCCAGATAGGTAATCAATATCAGATTAGAGGGTTCTGACTCCCTGCACCGCGACGATCAGCTGTTTCAAGAGGTCACTGCGCTCAGATCTTTTTAAAACTTACCAAGGACAACATTGTACATTGTATAGCGGCTTTGCTTGGCATTGCAGTTTAGCCCTAGTCACTGGAATGGGACTAAACTGCACCTAGGCATGGGGAGGTCACTGGCCTAATAAGAGGCCTAAGCACTCATGGAATCAGACCCCCACTACTCTGATATTAATTACCAATGCTGAAGAAAGTCCACCAATATCAAATTCTGGAAAACCCCTTTAATGTATTTAAAATTTTATGGCAGCATTGTATCTCAAAGTTTGGACAGGGCAACAAAAGGCTGGAAAAATAAATGGTAATCATAAAAACAAACAGCTGGAGGAGGAATTTGCAAGTCACATGACATTTGTAAGTGCAAAGTATCATCAAAAGGTGGAGAAATCCATGTGTGCGAGGGACAAGGCCGATGGTCAGTACTGGATGGATCATCCAGGTTGTCGTATGTTTAAAAGCCCACATCTCTGATATGAGTTTGCATTACTGCCTATGGCATGGGCAGCTTGCAAAAAAGGGACAACATTCCTCTCCCAAAACTCTAGACACAATGAAAGGCATGGCCCTGCCCCAACTTTCCTGAGATGTGTTGCTGCTATCAAATTCTAAATGAGATCATTTCTTTCATGAATTAGTAAAATGCCTCACTTTAAGCATCTGATATGTGTTCTATGATTTATTGTGAATAAAATGAGTCTTTGTGATGTGCAAATCATTGAATTCTGGTTATATTTACATTACATTTTTCACAGCCTCACAAACCTCCTCATTTGATGGTTGTGTTACACAGCCTCATAACCCTCTTCCTCTTCAGCACCCTGATCTGGCTCCTATCCAAAACAAAATCATTATGATCCTCACCCTCCAGGCCACTTTTCAGACTATGATGTCTCATAGTGTGCTCTTTGGTTGTATTTACTTCAAGTGCCACTGTTTCTACCACTGCCCCTACTGTCACCACCATGGTTACAATTGTCACTACCACCACCAACATCACCAACTGCAGCGTCCCACTATGTGTGTGAGGGCACTGCATTTTATCTTAACAATTGTATTGAGCTGTATTGTGTGACTTTGTATCAATGTATCTGCAAAATCCCTGTTACCAGGCAGATTAGGTGTAATGTATACATCCCACCACTAGATGGGGATAAAACTTAGGTTCTATATATACCTAGGTCAGGCCTAGTAAGGGATAGGAGATGAGATCAGTGAGGAGATCAGATGAGGATGAAGAACAGACTAGAGTTTAGAGCAGATCTGAGTAGATCAGATTAGATTAGTGGGAGAGAATGTAGAGTGAACACTCCATAACACAGATTAGTGAGTGGAGCCAACTTCGCCATGAGGTGGTACTAAGATGTGAGGCGCAGAAGAGCGTTTTCCTTATGTGGCCGGACTATACACTTGCATCCCTGACCAGTAGGAGAGAGTTTGCCTCCCTGGAATAGAAACAAGCTTCCTAAGGAATCATCGGTGATAAGAGCCATTATTGAGGGCTACAGACACCTTTGCGCATGGTGGAGGACTTATAGCTTCTGGCAGCCACACTATACTTCTGAGAGACAGATGAATTTACCTGTCCCAATGTTCAGCTTGTAGGGAAAGGACAAGGAATAGGACTGAGCATATCAATAGGAACAAGGTACACCTAACCCACAGCTCCAAGTCAAGCCTAAAAAGCCTAGAAACAGTGGATTTGCAGAATCAACTCTGTTAACATTAAGAGACTGTATTTTTGTACTGCTGCAACCAAAGACATCAAAAGTAAAAGTTGTGAGCTGCATCTTACCACTGTCTACCTCATTATTACCACTATTGGCTGTACTACCATTAGCGGTACTGGCGTCATGACAAAAAACATCAAGTGACTCAGCCGCAACAAGCACCCTAAGCACCCCTAACATCAAGGGCACCTCAACCACCATCTTGGCTGATGCTTACCTACCACAGAGCGTGGACTAGTTTAATAACACAGGTATAATAATAGTCTTATTGTCATAAAATGCTTTAGCTGTAACTACCTGTTATCTTGCAGTAACATGCAACTAAGGATGAGCAAATGAATACTGATCGAACTGGCTTAATTACAAATTTCACAAAATTTTATCCGACAAACTTATTCAAAGTTTTTCTGGTTAGCTTTGGATGAATCCCATAAAACAGCGTGCAGAGCTATTTTAATGTCCATGTTTGTGGGGAAAATCAGTAGGGAGGAAGAAGGGTGGTCAATTGACACAAGGAGGAACTTGAGAGAAGGACACACCCTGATTGGCTCAAGGGCTAACATACAGCCTTGATCAGCCAATCAGGGGGACAGGAGGCTGGGAGGAGGTGCCTGTGCAGAACCTGCAGGTACCAACCTTCTAGTAACCTCTGTGGCTCTGCCTCTTCAAACAGATACTGAGCTAGGGACAGTATAAGATTATATGGAGCAATTATGAGATATATATTTGGGATTTTGGTTATATTACATGTGTAATCAGGGAGAGGGAGTATGAACTGGTCTCTATCAGGTATATTTGCTGTCAGGCTACTGTCAGCTCAGCTTCTGGCAACTAGCTCTACATTACAGATTCCTGCAAAAAGGAAAAAAAAAAATGAATTTGGATAGTTGAATGACATTCCTGCAAGTACTGAGGAATTGTGCCTTTTTTTCCAAACAAATGTTTCACTGTTGTAATTGTACATTACTACAATATAAGAGGTGGATAAGTGACAGCAGTGAATGCATTTCACATCAGTAACTCAAATTACTAAAAGAAACGGCTTAACAGACTTCTGCCATCACCGTAAAAAGAATTGCAGTCACACCTGTGTTTTAGTGAAGGTATTACTGCTTCAGAGCGTGTAGTTCTAACTAGGGTTGAGCAAACCCAAACTTTTCAGTAAAAGTTTGGGTTTGGTGTTCAGCGATTTCTTAGCGCTTTTTGAAAGGCTGCAGAGCAGCCAATGAACAAGCGTTTAACTCTGTGCCCTTAGAAGCCATCACAGCCATGCCTACTAATGGCATGGCTGTGATTGGCCAGTGCAGCATGTGACCCAGCCTCTATATAAGCTGGAGTCACATAGCGCTGCACGTCACTCTGCTGAGCTTAGTGCAGGGAAAGGATGTGGCTGCTGTGAGGGAGAAATTAGGACAGAATCTGTTATCAGAACTCTAGTTGAACTCAGCAATCTACATGGAATTAGTTGTGTGGGTGCAGTGCACAATCTTTCTATACCCTGCCCTGAGCCCAGTGACAAAGAAAAATAACTTTTTCCGTCTGTTAGTTAGGTGAGCGACGGCAGCCATTTTATGCAAGCTAAGTGCACCAGCACTGCATATGTGCTTTTGTGACATTCAAATCCAAGCTTGAAATACTGCAATAATAATCTGGTTTAAAAAAAAACAAAAAAAAAACAAAACTTTTTTTTGTGTTATACAGACATCAGACCCACTGGATCTTCAAGAACCAGGTGGGTCTGGGTAAAAAAAAATGTATCACTGGATAAAAAAAAGAATTAAATTTCCCTACAAATGTTATATATCACCGCGTCCGTAACGACCCGATCTATAAAACTGTCATGTTACTTTACCCGAATGGTGAACGCCATAAAAATAGAAAAGGTAATAAAAGTGATCAAAAAAGTCGTATGTACGCCAAAATAGTACCAATCAAACCGTCATCTCATCCCGCAAAAAATGAGACCCTACCTAGGTAATCACCAAAAACTGAAAAAACTATTGCTCTCAGAATATGGAGACACTAAAACAATAATTGTGTAAACGTTACATAAATGAAAAAAAGTATACATATTAGGTATTGCCACGTCCTTAATAACATGCTATATAAAAATATCACATGACCTAACCCCTCAGGTGAATATCGTTAAAAAAATAAAAAATACGGTGTAAAAAAAGCTATTTTTTGTCACCTTACATCACAAAAAGTGTAATAGCAAGCGATCAAAAAGTCATATGCACCTCAAAATAGTGCCAATCAAACCGTGATCTTATCCCGCAAAATTTATACCCTACCCAAGATATTTGCCTAAAAACTGAAAAAAATAAAATAAATATGGCTCTCAGACTATGGAGACACTAAAACATGATTTTTTTGTGTTTCAAAAATGAAATCATTGTGTAAAACTTACATAAATAAATAAAAATAGTATGCATATTAGGTATCTCCGCGTCCGTGACAACCTACTCTATAAAATATTACATGATCTAACCTGTCAGATGAATGTTGAAAATAACCAAAAATAAAAACTGTGCCAAAACAGCTAATTCTTGTTGCCTTGCCTCACAAAAAGTGTAATATAGAGCAACCAAAAATCATATGTACCCTAAACTAGGACCAACAATACTGCCACCCTATCCCATAGTTTCTAAAATGGGGTCACTTTTTTGGAGTTTCTACTCTAGGGGTGCATCGGGGGGGCTTCAAATGGGACATGGTGTCAAAAAAAAAAACAGTCCAGCAAAATCTGCCATCCAAAAACCATACGGCGCACCTTTCCCTCTACGCCCTACTGTGTGCCCTGTAAGGGATTGCCTCTTATTTGGGGGTCATTCTCACAGATACGATTTTAGGACACCAGGTTTCAGGTCCAAACCGTGCATTTATTTTACACACTCCAACCAATACAGGTCATCATGAAGTCGCAGCTTCACCTTACACATGTGACATCCACATAAAATAATAAACACTTGCCCGGCTAGGCTCTAACTAACACAGAGTTTCCTGACTCACCTAAGTCCTTGTTCACACCCTGTGAACACAAGCGGCTTTCTCAGCCAATGTCCCACAGCCTCCTGGCTGTACAGAGCACAGTACACCCACTGCCTCTAGTCCAGTGTCTCAGCACACATGGGGAATAGTGGTCTCTCAGCCCTCGTGGCTTGGACCACACAGAGCCTCCAGGCCTCTGTCCACAGGCAACACACTCCCCAAAGTGAGACACCCTGGGAGGTGCTTTGTGCCAGCCTGATTACTTTCAGCTGGTCTCACCTGTGGTGGAATAGGGGTGTGCCCAAACTATCCACCCCTTCCTTGTCTCTAACCTGCGTGAGACCGTGAGTCACTGTCTCACAGCCCGTACAGTAGTTTATGGCCACATATGGGGTGTTTCTGCAAACTACAGAATCGGAGCAGTAAATATAGCATTTTGTTTGGCTGTTAACCCTTGCTTTGTTACTGGAAAAAATGGATTAAAATGGAAAATTTGCCCCCAAAAAATCTAAATTCTGAATTTTTACCCCTTTTGCCGTTAACTCTTGTGGAACACTTAAAGGGTTAACGATGTTTTAAAAATCCATTTTGAATACCTCGAGGGGTGTAGTTTCTAGAATGGGGCCATTTTTGGGTGGTTTCTATTATGTAAGCCTCAAAAAGTGACTTAAGACCTGAACTGGTCCCTAAAAAGTGGGTTTTTGAAAATTTCTGAAAAATTTTAAGATTTGCTTCTAAACTTCTAAGCCTTGTAACATCCCCCAAAAATAAAATATAATTCCCAAATTGATCGAAACATGAAGTAGACATATGGGGAATGTAAAGTAATATTTTTGTAGGTATTACTATGTATTATAGAAGTAGAGAAATTGAAACTTGGAAATTTGCTATTTTTTATAACTTATAGATAAAAATATTTTTTTTAACTTCATTTTACCAGTGTCATAAAGTACAATATACGACAAAAAAACTATCTCAGAATGGCCTGGATAAGTCAAAGTGTTTTAAAGTTATCACCACTTAAAGTGACACTGGTCAGATTAGCAAAAAACGGCCTAGTCCTTAAAGGATAACTGTCACACTTAGACCCTAATTTCAATTTTCATATATGTAGTTACTAATAACATGATATTCCAGAATCATGTACTATTTGACTGACTTACCCCATATTTAATAAGATTCAGCCCTTAGCAACCAGTCTGCATAAAACTGCAATTTCACTATTCAGTTAAGATGGCCGCCACTGCCCTCACCCTGAGGCTAATCCCGCCTGCCCTCACTAGCCAGTAACAATAGCCCCCCAAAAGTGTCAGTAACCAGAGCCCTCCCCCCCTAAAGGGTTAATCTCCTGCAGCACAAAGGGGTCCTCTTACCACATGTTGCTTTCATTTATACACTGAGCAGACAGCAGATCTCCCTTCCCTGGTCTGCACTGATTCAGCACATGCTGGCCAGACCGTGCGAGCGGCAGCAGGCGATAGTGGAGTTTCAGATGCAGCACGCACTGGGATTCTCTCTGCGGAACAGCATCACTTCAACACCAATGACTAGGCCTTCATGCGAGACCTGTGTTCCTTGTTGCGCTGTTTCGAGTACTCCACCAACATGGCCAGTGCCGATAGCACCATTCTCAGCGTTACTATGCCACTTCTATGCCTCCTTGAAAAAACGCTGCTGGCAATGATGGAAGAGGATGTGGCACAGGAGGAGAAGAAAGGAGGAAGAGGGATCATTTTGTAGGGTTTCCGGCAAGTCATTCCCAAGTGGCTCAGATCGTGGGTTCCTGCACTAACAAACGTCAGGTACACAATTGTCCAGCCAGGGCACAGTTCTGGAGGATGACGAGGTGGAGAATAAGGAGATGGAGGAGGAGGAACCTTGTTCTCAGCAGGGTGGCACCCAGACCAGCTCATGGCCATCACTGGTGCGTGGCTGGGGGGAAAGAGAGGACACAGACGATACACTTCCCACAGAGGACAGCTTTTTGTTGCCTCTTAGCTGCCTGGCACACATGAGCGATTACATGCTGCAGTGTCTCCGCAACGACCGCCGAGCTGCCCACATTCTAACTAGTGCTGATTGCTGTGGCAGGCTGCTGGATCCCCATTACAAGGACAACGTACTGTTCTTAATTCCGTCACTGGAGCGTGATCTTAAAATGCACGAGTACAAGCGCACGTTGGTAGATGTGCTCCTGGTGTCGTTCCCAAATGACAGCGAGGCACAGCGGAAGCACAAGGCGAAGGCAGAGGAGGAGGAAGAGGTTGCCAACGCAGCTGGGGCACCGCCAGCACCTCAGAAGGCAGGGTTATTATGGCCAAAATGTGGAAAAGCTTCGTCAGTACGCCACAACAACCAGCACCACCAGCTGATATGGAACGTCTTAGCAGGAGGCAGTATTTCACCAACATGATGGGGCAGTATGTGTGCACACGTACTGAATGATGGATCTGCCCACTTCAACTTCTGGGTCTCCAAATTGGGCACATGGCCTGAGTTTGCCCTTTACGCCTTGGAAGTGCTGGCCTGTCCTGCAGCCACTGTATTATCTGAACGTGTGTTTAACACAGCAGGGGGTGTTGTCACAGACAAACACAGCTGCCTGTCCACAGCCAATGTGGACAAGCTCACGTTCACTAAAGTGAACCATGCATGGATCCCTCAGGACTTGTCCGTACTTTGTGCAGAATAGACATGTAATGCCGGCCATAACCAGCCATTGTTGTACTGCAGCGCAATTGTTCATTCTTGTATTTTGGATATTTCACACTCTTTTGGAGTGTACCCTAATTAAAAAATATATATATTAAAGCCAAAAACTAGTATTGGCTACCTCATCCCCCGTCCACCGCTGCTTCCACCTACACTTCTACGTCCACCGCCTCCTCAAACTCCTACTCCATATGGACCTCCACCTCATAAATCCATTTTTTTTTATTTGTACGTATTTTATTTTATGTCGTTTCACTAATTTGTCTGTTACATTTTTGCGTCAGATTCACCAATTTTTGTGTGTGATGTACTACTTAAAGGAAACCTGTCACCGGGATTTTGTGTATAGAGCTGAGGACATGGGTTGTTAGATGGCCGCTAGCACATCCGCAATACCCAGTCCCTATAGCTCTGTGTGCTTTTACTGTGTAAAAAAAACGATTTGATACATATGCAAATTAACCTGAGATGAGTCCTGTACGTGAGATGAGTCAGGGACAGGACTCATCTCAGGTTAATTTGCATATGTATCAAATTGTTTTTCTTTACACAGTAAAAGCACACAGAGCTATAGGGACTGGGTATTGCGGATGTGCTAGCGGCCATCTAGCAGCCCATGTCCTCAGCTCTATACACAAAATCCAGGTGACAGGTTTCCTTTAATAAATTTCACTAATTTTTCTTTTACATTTTCTTGTGACATTAAACAATTTTTGTCTGTGACAGACCCCTGCTCTACCTAGTTGACAGGTTAATACATTTCACCATTTTTTCTGTTACAATCTTGGGTTGACATTTTGCAATTTTTGACGTGAATAAACCCCTGCTCTGCATAGGTGACAGGGACAGAAATTTTTAACAATAATCTGTTCCATTGGTGGGTGACTTTAACCCATTTCTGGCAATGAAAAAACCCTACTTTGCATAGGTGACGGGAACTTAAAGTTCTAAAATTCGTCTTTAATTGGCCCTTTCCGTCAATATTTCTGCTTTAATAATTTGTCCCACATTTCCGCTTCATCCCATTGCAGCCATTGACCTCCCTTGGATGAGGTCTCCCTTTCTCACGCTCCCTCTCTGGAGTGGAACCCTGATTCGCCGATAACCGTGATCAGCATGGTAGGCTCAGAAAAGAACATCGAAGGTTTATAGAGAAGATATCCAAATGGATGGTGGACGTCACGGGGGCAGCTCTGCATAGGTGACAGTAGCATACATTTTAAAAAAATAATCTGTTACATTTACAGGTGACATTTTACAAATTTTGCTGGATAGAAACCCATGTCCCGCATAGGTAATGGTGAGTTCAATTTCAGAAATTCTTCTTTAATTGATGCGCGCCACCTCCTTTCATTCAATACTTAAACTTTAACAAGTTGTCCCACATTTGCACTTCAATAGTTTGTCCCACATTTCCATCATATTTAATTTGAAACAATTAACCTCCCTTGGATGTGGTCTCTATTTCTCACGCTCCCTCTCCAGCATGGAACCCTGATTCGCAGATCACCATGATCAACATGGTAGGCTCAGAAAAGAACATTGAAAGTTGATAGAGAAGATATCCAAATGGATGGTGGACGTCACAGGGACGTGCAATCAGGCAGAAGTTATCTAGAGTCAAAAAAGCGGCAGCAGGGCCTCTCCTGGCTAACGTTTCCAAATCTAAAATACCACAGTGACATTCCCTGTAATTTTTAATTAATCATTCAAATAACAGGGCATCTTAAGAGTCCTGTATTGTTATTTATCGTCACTACCTCCCTGAGTCGGGAGTGGGCAATTGCTGCACTCCCCCTCCTTAACTTTGAAGCTTATGCTTCAATACTTTGTCCCACATTTCCGCTCGATTACATTTAATTTCATCCATTGACCTCCCTTGGATGTGGTCTCTCTTTCTTACACTCCCTCTCCAACGTGGAACCCTGATTCGCCGCTAACCGTGATCAACATGGTAGGCGCAGAAAAGAACATTGAAAGTTCATAGAGCAGACATCCAATTGGATCGTGAACATCACGGGGACGTGCGATATGGTGGGGCAGTATGTTTATACACGCCTACACGAACTGACTGATGTTTCTGCCCCCTGCAACTTCTGGGTCTCCAAATTGGGCACATGGCCTGAGCTTGCCCTTTACACTTTGTAGGTGCTGGCATGCCCTGCAGCCAGTGTACAAACCGGATTCACAAAAAGTTGGGACACTAAACAAATTGTGAATAAAAACTGAATGCAATGATGTGGAGATGGCAAATGTCAATATTTTATTTGTAATAGAACATAGATGACAGATCAAACGTTTAATCCGAGTAAATGTATCATTTTAAAGGAAAAATACGTTGATTCAAATTTTCACGGTGTCAACAAATCCCAAAAAAGTTGGGACAAGTAGCAATAAGAGGCTGGAGAAAGTAAATTTGAGCATAATGAAGAGCTGGAAGACCAATTAACACTAATTAGGTCAATTGGCAACATGATTGGGTATAAAACGAGCTTCTCAGAGTGGCAGTGTCTCTCAGAAGCCAAGATGGGTAGAGGATCACCAATTCCCACAATGTTGCGCAGAAAGATAGTGGAGCAATATCAGAAAGGTGTTACCCAGCGAAAAATTGCGAAGACTTTGCATCTATCATCATCAACTGTGCATAACATCATCCGAAGATTCTGAGAATCTGGAACAATCTCTGGTCGTAAGGGTCAAGGCCGTAAAACCATACTGGATGCCTGTGATCTCCGTGCCTTTAAACAACACTGCACCACAAACAGGAATGCTACTGTAAAGGAAATCACAGAATGGGCTCAGGAATACTTTCAGAAACCATTGTTAGTGAACACAATCCACCGTGCCATCCACAGTTGCCAGCTGAAACTCTACAGTGCAAAGAAGAAGCCATTTCTAAGCAAGATCCACAAGCTTAGGCGTTTTTACTGGGCCAGGAATCATTTAAAATGGAGTGTGGCAAAATGGAAGACTGTTCAGTGGTCAGATGACTCACGATTCAAAGTTCTTTTTGGAAATCTGGGACGCCATGTCATCCGGACCAAAGAGGACAAGGACAACCCAAGTTGTTATCAACGCTCAGTTCAGAAGCCTGCATCTCTGATGGTATGGGGTTGCATGAGTGCGTGTGGCATGGGCAGCTTGCATGTCTGGAAAGGCACCATCAATGCAGAAAAATATATTCAGGTTCTAGAACAACATATGCTCCCATCCAGACGTCATCTCTTTCAGGGAAGACCCTGCATTTTTCAACAAGATCTTTCACCTATAGAGAACATTTGGCGCATCATAAAGAGGAAGGTGCAAGAGGCCTGTATTAGACAAAAATGGGAGAGCATTCCTATTTCTAAACTTGAGAAACTGGTCTCCTCTGTGCCCAGACGTCTGTTGAGTGTTGTAAGAAGAAGGGGAAATTGGCCTTATCCCAACTTTTGCGGGATTTGTTGACACCATGAAATTCTGATTCAACATATTTTTCCCTTAAAATGGTACATTTTCTCAGTTTAAACTTTTGTTCCGTGATTTATGTTCTATTCTGAATAAAATATTAGAAGTTGGCACCTCACATCATTGCATTCATTTTTTATTCACGATTTGTATAGTGTCCCAACTTTTTTGTAATCCAGTTTGTATTGTCTGAACATGTGTTTAGCATGACTGGAGGGGGTTATCACAGGTTATATTTTCAATGTTTTGGGGTGTACCCTAATTTAAAAAAATATATAAATAAATTTAAAACCAAAGAGCAGTGTAGGCTACCTCCTTCTGCTCCACCGCCGGTTCCACCTACACCACCACATCTGCCTCATCCTCAACCTTCTACTCCATATGGACCTCATCCTCCTAAATCAAGATTATTATTTTTATTTTTACATATTTTATGTTATTTTAAGTATTTCCCTATCCACTTTTGTTTGCAGAGCAGTTGCCATGCTCTTAACCACATTTTGATGCAATTTGCAGCCCTCTAGCCCTTTCCATTACATTTTTACAGCCATTTTAGTGCTCAAAAGTTTTTTTGTGAAGTTCAGCCGAACCCAAGCATCCAGGTGTCCGCTCAACTCTAGTTCTAACACTTTTTTTACTGCAAAAAATTGCATTTCTTACCACTCTAAATTTGTATAGTGTGTTTGTGGAAGGAGAGGGATTTGATACATTTAATTGCACCTCTGTCTGCAGCCAGCCAGTAGCGCAGGGGCAACACGTGAGGTGCACGGTGGACCGATGAGGGGCCAAATTATAACACACGGTTCATCAGTTTACTCACGGTTAGCAGAAAGCCTCCCTTCCTGAGGTGTTGAGGTGGACAGCACAAAATCCTCTGGGACACGCTCTGTTGATGTTAACAGAGTTGATTCTGCAAATCCACTGTTTCTAGGCTTTTTAGGCTTGATTTGGACCTTAGCCGGATATTTTCTGTATCATTGTAATTTGGTGAGGTGGCCGGAGGCTGTGGTATCCTTCACCTGAATATCCCAAAGGTCCTTGATGCCTGATTTGTGGCTTTTATCCTTTGGATATATAAGTTCTTTTCTCCTTGTCCCTTTCTGGACTAAACTTTCATCAGAGCAGAAGTGCGAGATCTGCACTCTCAGCATCAGTCTACTACTCACTGATCTCCACATTGATCTCAACTGTCCTGTCTCCGCTGAGAGACCTCAACTCTGTCCCAACTAGGCCTGAACTATATATATATATATATATATATATATATATATATATATAAAGAACTAAGCTTTATCCCCATCTAGTGGTGGGATGTATAAATCACACCTAATCTGGATTCTGCAGATACATTAGTACAAAGTCATACAATACCGTAAAATACAATTGTTAAGATAAAAAAAAAGCGCGTTTAAGCAGTGCCCACACACACGTAGTGAGACGCTGCATATCTTTAAATGAATTGTCTGCTTTTTTTTATATAATTGACCTATGCTCAGGATAGGCCATCAATATCAGGATTGGTGGTCAACTGCCAGCACCCCCGCCAATCAGCTGTTTGAAGAGAACATGGTGCTCAGAGAGCTGCCTTCTTTTAACTGTTTACCTGCTCATAGTCACAACTGCAACGGTGAGTATTTGTAATTACAACTCTGCTGTCCCTATTCACTGCAATAGGATTACTTTGTCTATTCACTTACTATACAAAGGCCCTCCTGAACTTGCAGCAACCATTTGAACAGGCCACAAAATATTTATGTAGGGACAACTGTGGCATAAACTATGTCATCTGCTTTATATTTGTTAGAACAGACACTCACGCTGATTCAACAAGAGAAGACAAAGGAAGAACATCTTATGTGTCTTGCTGCCCACCCTATAGCTGGTGACCCACACGAAGAAAGTCTCATGGAGGAAGATGAGGAACTGTCACTAGAGGAGAAGTAGAAGTTGGTGATGGAGGAGCAGGAGGATAATGATGACTACACAGACCGTGACAACCAACCATCTCAATGGGGGACAGAGCCAGAAAGAGCTGGGTCTTTAGGCATGCTGATGAGAATGGCAAACTGTACACTTTCTTGCTTATGTACTGATAGGTGTATCATTCATATGAAACAGTCTGATGATTGCTGGATAGCCATACTTTTAGAGCTTTTCTATAAAAGCTAATTTGGGGCATGTTTACCTCAAGCTGAAAGGGAGGTTAAATTACTTTATTACCAGTAAACACTGCTATGTCTTCATACATGTTCTCAATGTGTGCAGTCTGACATTCATCATAAACCATTCCTGTCTTCCAAATAAGAGTTCGTATCAACATAATGGAGACATTTGTCAAAATGCCTCGCCAGGCTGAGGCTAATCAAGAAACAAAGATCTACGACCTCAATGCCCAGGTTCAATCCTACCTGGACTTTGGCCTTTTTCAGGTGCATAGCAGTTTCCTGATCCCATGGGCTTTTGGGCAGGCAGACTGTGACAGTAACCCTAACTGTCCCAGTATGCTCTGTCTGTTTTCTCTTGCCTAAGACGGACAAAGTTGTCCTCTGCCAGTATCCAAAACATCATTTTTCCCAAAATGAATGGGGCATGGATCTGTGAATCATGTTCCTTAGACTGAGGCCAATCAATAGATCTGCCCTCATTTACAGAGCCAGATCTTGCCACTGTCTGCCTACCTTTATTTTCTGTACCACATGGCTACTGCTGCCACCATCATGCCATTGTGCTGTCTGTCTGCTTACCATCAAATTTCATACTATATGTATGCTGCAGCTGTTGTTAACTGCTGCTTATCCCCTACTGCCACTTCCATTTCCTCTACTGCCACTACCATTACGGCTACATAGTCACCACTACTACTACCACCAAACAGCTGCACATGCATCTACTGCTTAGTCATTTTATGCTGTGCCGCTACTGCAGCCGCTACTATTGGACCTACATGCCACTATTAACCTTTCCACATTCATGACTGTACTACTGATGCTCCCAATTAATGAGCTACTCTTTCTTCTGACTTTAACATTTGTGTGTGTATAAACAAGGCCTAATTTTTAGACACTTGGTCCATACAAGCCACTGTGTTTTTCCCATAACACAGTGTTTGTTTAAGCACCATCTGTCCCTCAGCTTAAGGAGGAGGGGAGCCTGGAGAGAAAGAGAAAAAAACATCTGGGGACTAGAGGGTGTAATAAACCAATTTTAAGGGCAATTGAACAACTTCAATTCATGTAGAAACAATTAAGGTAAAAATTAATTTTGCCTGTTATCTTGCTGTTATATGCAAAGTGTTTACTAACACAGGTATAAGGCACTGAAATGTTTGTTTGTTTTTAGAAGAAAAAAAATGTGCACTTGCCCAGCATTTGCAACATAATGCTCTTGAGGTGCTGGCAATAAGACTATGAACTGTAGAAACAAGTTTCAAATAGAGAAAAAGTGAATTGCCTTTTCTTTCCAATCTTGTAATGGGCAAAACTATCTGCCAACAACTGTATTAAGCATCCAATTTAAGTGACCATTTCCTCACTCGCTCTATACTGTATATGCTTTCCCTGATCAAAGTCTCTAAAATATACCCAGTTATATCTCCTTATTCTCTTCCTTTACTATCTTCATAGTGGCCCAATAATGCTACATTATTGGCTTGGACCTGCAATTGTCTTTTTAGCAGATAACACATCCACAGCAGAGAGCAGAATGACATCCTGCACAATTTCCTCTGGCCTGATGCCCCTCTAATTGGCTGTTCAGGCTGTCTGCCAGCCTCTGGGCAAATCAGAGGAAGTGCTCCTACTATTTCCTCCCAGTCTCATGTGATCTTCCATCTTCTGTCTCCCTCGTGATTTTCTCACGAATATTCACAGTAAAATGGCTTAGTAAAATGACACAGTAAGATAAGTTCTGATTCAGAAACACATTTTTTGGAGAAATTCATACCTAGAGATCGAAAACTGACTAAGTGGAATTCGATCCAAATTTCAGTAAAAAATTGATTTGCAACAAATGTGAATTTCCTTGCTATTTTTCCTAAAATGGAGGCTACACATGTGAGGACATAGGACAAGGAACTCTGGGAAGGCGGGCTGACCCATAATGCTATGCATGCAGCCAATTAGCAGCCAGCCAGCCCTGTGATGTCACAGCCCTATAAATATGGTGGCTATCTTAGTCATTTTCAAGCGTTCTGAGTGCAGGGACAGGGGTGAGAAGGTGCTAGGGACAGCAATTGGAAAAACCTGATTGTGAAAAAAAAAAAAAAAAAAAAAAATGAAAAATCCATTTATAAGTGCAGGGAAAGGATAGGGAGGAATAATTTCATAGCACTTAGTGCAGGGAGAGATGTCAGAAAGCGCTAGGAACAGTGCGATAAAAGCGATTTACAAGTGCAGGGAAAGATTATTCGGGGATCCAAATAGCCATTATACAGCTCTGTCATTCCAGCAATTTGTTCTTCGGGTGCAAGTGCTATGTTGAAAAGCCTCTTCACTTCTGCAGTTATGTGTTGAAAGCGTACAGAAAGAAAAAACTATATGCACTTCACTGGTGCACTTATTTGTGGCAAAAAGGTTTAGTGGCCTATTTCATTATAGAAATAAAAAAATATATATGCACTTCACTGATGCACCTATTTGTGGCAAAAACGTTCAGTGGCCCATTTTATTATAGCAAGAAAAAAATATACACACTTCACTGGTGCAGTTATATGTCTTGAAAGCGTTTACTTGCCTATTTCAGTACAGAAAGGAAAATATAATCTCAGTTTACTGGTGCATTTATTTCTGCTAAACACGTTTACTGGCCTATTTCAGTACAAAAAGAAAAATATATTCTCAGTTCACATCACCGGTTATATGTGTTGAAAGCATGTCTGGGAGTCAGCAGGGTTGCAGCAGTGGAAGGTGGGGAGCCAAATATGCCCGGGGTAGAGCAGCCTACCTACTCGGGAAGTAGTGGTGCAGGGGTTCACGGAAATAGCGGCAGTAGCAGACAGTCAGTGCGGCGGTTATATATGTTCACGTCGGAAATGGTTATATGTGGTAAAATCTTTATTGAATTATGATGTCTCCATAAATCTGCAGCATGGGGGTTCCGTGTGGCTTCTACACACTTTCAAATAATTTCATCATTTTCATAATCCTTCAGTGGAGCGAATAGATGCCGGATGACTGGGATGCTCCATGACCTTCCCAGGAGCTGCTGTCGGGAGCAGCGGTTCATTTCTGAGATGTCCGTATAGTGCGGGGGGGGGATACAAAGACCCTCTCCATCTCTGTGCTTCATTTTATGTGGTAAAATATTTGAAGTATTTCAGTCGAAGTTATATGTGGTAAAACCATTTGGGACATATTTCGGTCAAAAAACTAATTTTGTGGGGGGGCGGAGCTAGCACCGGACGGAGATGGTCGCATAGTTCACTGCTCTCCTAGGAGGTTCGTCCCTAACACCAGCTTTCTTCAGCATAATCGGGCGAGAATGGTGAAAATTGGAAACCCGAAACAAGGAGAACATTTTGCCACCCCTAAGGGCCAGATTCCTCCTGGGGATATGGAGAAATTTCTCAAGAAAGCGGCTGCAACGGTCGCAACAAGAGAATCTAAGATGGTGCCGACACCGCAGCCTAAAGCATTGAAGCGTGCACCCGTCCTCTCTGAGGGAGAAAGCCACGCGGAAGACATCCAGGTCAGTCCCGACTTACCGCTGACCAAAAAATATCTAGACCTGGCCCTGAATAGGGTTATGGAACCCATACTTACTGAACTCTCGGCGTTCAGACAGGAGATACGGCATATTGGGGAAAGGGTCGAGACCCTGGAATTGCACCAAGCGGCATCTCTAAATCATCAAACCGCAGTGTCGGTCTCTCTCTGCCGATGCACAGCTCACCTAAATGAGCTTCACAATGCGCTCGAAGACCAGGAAAACAGAGGGACGCAGAAATAATTTAAGGTTCCGTGGGATACCAGTATTGCCTGGTGATATAACTGCGGCCGTCCTTGCCATATGCGTCTCACTGCTGGGTCCCAATTTCCCGCAAGACGTTATTATCGAACGGGCACATAGAGCCCTTCGCCCTAAACCCAAACCATCCGAACCACCCAGAGATGTCATATGTAAGTTTTTAAACTTCCCAGTAAAGTCTGCCATCCTGTGAGGACCTATGAGGACTCTAAGCTGGAAATTTTAGCCCCCTTTACTCTGAAGAAACGCAGGGCACTCAAACCTTTGACCGACTGGCTCCGGTCCAATAAAGTCCTGTACCGTTGGTCCTATCCCTTTAGGCTTGCATTCTCCTTTGCTGGAAAAAAGGTTCTCATCTCATCTTTTTCGGATTTATCAGCCACCTTTGATCTTCTGAAGGTCGATCCTATGCCGATTGAGAACTGGGAACTCTACCAAGACCTGGGTGACCTTCCGGAACTCCCTAAAGTGGTCCCTTTTGAAACATTACGTACTCCGAAGTCTTTCAGATCCAGGAAAAGAGGACTCCAGCTCACTCCCAGAAGCCTCTCTCAAGACCACTAGTCTGGACTGCACTGGTTCCTGATCATAATGGTTGAGCTTACTCTTTACCGTTCTACCTTTGCAGGTTTTTGGCTGTTGTGCTTACTAATAGGTTTAATAACAGGCATAACGTTGGCGAATATCTGCCTACCTAACCTTCTAGTTAGATTCACCCTCGCTGATAACCTATTAGCTCTTTTTGAGGTGTTATACGACCTCCCTATCAGTCACTAGACCACACTACCCCCATATGTATGATGCATATATAAGTATGCTTGTTCCTCCTTTGGTTGGTTTATTATGTTTTGTTCTATTTTCTTACCCTGTCTTTTTCCCAAGGTATGTGACACTCTCCCTAGCCATATGCGATCTTCGCTGCAACTCTGTTCTGATTTCTCACCTAAAGGCAGGATATTCTCGCTCTCTCTTGGAGGATACACCACCGGCTTAGAGGTAATCCCACTCACACCTCATTAAATGGCTGATTTACACATTGCTTCTTACAATGTTAAGGGCTTTCACTCCCCTTCCAAAAGGAGTCAAATCTTTACCATTTTAAGGAAAGCTAAAGTCGAGGTGGTGTTCCTCCAAGAGACGCATTTTCGCTTCAATCACTATCCCAGAATGCAGTTTTCTCACTACTCTAACTGGTACCACTGTGGGGGCAATTTGTCTGCATCAAGTGGGGTCAGTATAGGTTTTCAAAGGAAGATTCCATTTAAGCTTATTAACCAAGTATTAGACCCAGACGGAAGATATATATTGATTAAGGGCTCCATAGGCCAACAAACATACACTTGTATTAATATATATGTTCCTAATTCAAACCAGTCCCAATGGTTAGCTAATATGGTCCCAATTATTAGCTCTTTTAAAGAAGGAATAGTGATAATGGGAGGGGACTTGAATGTTGCCCTATTCCCGCAACTAGATGTATCCTCACACAAATCGACCCATTCCAGCAAATCTCTCAAAACCATTAGGAATAATCTATGGAACCTTCACCTGGTAGATGCCTGGCACTCTCACCATCCGAACATCCTCGACTATACCTTTTACTCTTCAGTACACGGCACATACCACCTATCTGGATTATTTGTTCATCTCTAAGGAACATCTTCACCTGTGTAGCAATGCCTCGATAGGCTCCATGCACTTGTCAGACCACTCTCCTATATTCATTCAAATATTAGCTCCCACCAGAAATCCCTCATGTTATAACTGGCGACTAAATGAGACTCTCCTAGGCTCCCAGGATTCAGTAGACCAAATCTCTAAGCACATATCAGAATACTTCTCCATGAATAAATGCTCGAACATCTCCATTAATACCCTCTGGGACGCCCATAAGCCTGTTATTAGGGGTCACTTTATCAACATTGGGTCCCACCAAAAAAGATTAAAAGAGAAAGTCATGGATGAAGTGCTCAAAAAATACAGAGTCTCGAATCTTGTCATAAAACAAACCCCTCTGACTCTCACCTAAAAGAACTATCAGAATATAGAGCGAAACTTAAATCCCTCCTAACAACCAAAGTACTTTATGAGTACCCAGCACAAGTTTTTCACCCACGGGGATAAGGCCACTAAATTTATAATGAATAGGATTAAGGGGAGGAGATCTACAAACTATGTCCACCAATTATCCTCGCCTGATGGTGAACCAATCTTCTCTGTTCATCAGATTGCTGCACAATTTCGCTCCTTCTACAACAACCTTTACAACCTTTTTCCCCCTGTGTCTCCAGATAGGCGGACCTCTGCCATACGAAACTTTCTGGACTCTTCTAAAATTCCCTTTATCCCCACTGATCAGAAACTAAAATGGAAGCCCCTTTCACTCTAACGGAACTCAAGAATGCAATGCTCCAAATGCCCGCAGGAAAGAGTCCCGGCCCAGATGGCCTTCCAATCTCATATTATAAAACTTTCCATGAACTCCTTCTTTCCCATCTCTTAGATGTCTGCAATCAGGCTTTACATGGTTGCCCACTCTCTAGAGATATGACCGTAGCGCATATTTCACTAATACCTAAAGAAGGGAAAGACCCCAAACACTGCTCCAACTACAGGCCCATATCCCTCTTAAACATAGACCTCAAGCTCCTGGCCAAAATGTTAGCCAACAGATTAGCTGCCCTTCTTCCTCACCTTGTACATGGGGATCAGGTTGGCTTTATCCGTACTAGAGAAGGCAAGGACAATACTGCCAGAGTGATAAATACCCTTTGTCATGCCAAGAGACTTTCTTCCCCTCTGCTTCTTCTTAGTACAGATGCAGAGAAAGCATTTCATAGGGTGAATTGGCAATATCTAAAATATACTTTACAAAGATTCGGCCTTCCTTGATCACTTTGTGTAAGTAACTTTCGCCATGTATGAACAGGCGACGGCACTGGAACAAGTTAATGGAAATCTCTCTGTCCCATTCCCGATAAGTAACGGGACTAGACAAGGCTGCCCCCTCTCTCCTCTTCTATTTATCTTAGCACTAGAACCCTTTCTAGCTAATATAAGACGAGATGAGGAGATTTCAGGTCTATGTTTGGGAGGCAGGGAACAGAAAGTTGCAGCATTTGCTGATGATGTCCTAATGATGACGATTAACCCTAAAGTTTCCTTGCCACGAATCCAGAATCACCTAAACAACTTTAGTTTAGCTTCAGACTTTAAAATTAATGCCAGCAAATCCTTGGTCCTCTGTTTGGGTATACCCCAATCCACAAAGAACCAATTGATGGAGGATTCTACATTTAACTGGTCCTCCTCTACAATCACGTATCTAGGAGTTAAAATAAGTCCCAACATCCACAACCTTTTCTCACTTAATTACATCCCCCTAAGAACATACATTTGCAATGCTATTGATAATTTGGCTCAATCCAACCCAACACTATCCTGGTTTGGCCGCAAAAACCTCCTTGCTTCATTAATCCTTCCTCGCCTCACTTATTTACAACAAGTACTACCTATCCCGGTTCCTAAACACTATTATGACCTAATCATTAGAAAGTTCCAAACCTTCATCTGGAGTGGTAAGAAGGCGAGACTGTCGTTCTCCCTACTCACTAAACCTAGACAAGCAGGGGGATTGGTTTACCAAACCCCGAACTTTATGGCAGGGCCATCCTCCTCTTCCGAGCTACTGCATAGCTGCTTCCCACTCCGCCTTCCCACACAGTGGAAACCGAGGTGGATATATTAAAGAAATCACCTAGAGCACTGCTCCTGGGTTCTCAATTGGTCTTCCCAGGCCAATTTTCCCATTACCCAATCATCAAAGCCACTTTAGAGGCTTGGAAGTGGTTTTCAACCTCACACTGTTCTATCCCCTTTCCTTCCCCTCTTCTGACAGTGAAGGACATAATCGACACAGCCCCCCCCCCATAAAAACTTTGACTTCCCAAGGGTTTAAGTCCTCCCTAACTTATATTATTTCCCTGGCTCTTCCCTCTGGTGAGTGGATGGATCCTCAAGCTACAAATACTCTACTAAACCCCCATCCGTGCGATATTTTTTCTATTGCATAGCTTAGAGCCTATCTGAAACAACATATTAGAATAGGTGACTTGACTCGTCCAATAGTTTGGTTTGAATCGCTCATTTCTCATCATTCCACTCCACTCTCATTTCGCAGATATATAGCAAGCTGCGTTTTCCGCCCATGTTAGCCAAACCGTCCTTTGTGAGGTATTGGGAAAAGGACCTCAATGTTGTTGTTCCGTTCAATTGCCTCCCCAGACTCCAAGGTTCCCCCCATGGGATCTCCCGCTGTGTCCGAATTCAGGAAAATAGCTACAAGATTCTCACCAGATGGTATAATACGCCTGATAAAACATCACTATACTCTGAATCTGCTTCGGACACTTGCTGGAGGTGCCATGGGGAGAAAGGGACTTTCTTTCACATTTGGTGGACTTGCCCCCTCATCCATAAGTGGTGGAACGAGATTTTTGCTTTTGCTAATAAGATTTGTAGAACCTCTATACCACCGTCCTCACAGCTGGCCCTTTTATCCCTCTTTTTAGATGAGCCTAAGGTAAAACCGCCGTTTGTTTTTACTCAAATGCTAATGGCCGCCCGCCTCCTGGCTACAACCCCAAGTTCCAAACATGGAACAGTGGATCCAAAAAATGGACCAACTTCATAGATTTGAAGAACTTTTATCTTGGGAAATGCGTTCTCACAGAGTCTTTCTCAAAAAATAGCTCCCCTGGTCAAAGTTCAGAACCCCCCCAAAGCATGTCGGACTCTCAATCACTCTCCATTGACTCCTAATCAGTGGTAGTGACTCCTTTATAGCCTGACGCTATTTTATCGACCCTTCTCTATGTTTGCCTCTAAGGTTGGGATAGGACTTAGAGTACCAAACTTCCATACACAGAGTGGTAGACTCGCACTCTATCCAATCTGCATTTTGACCAAGGGTGTGTCCTAACACATGCTTCCATGTATGTATGCTTTCACTTTAAGATGCATTGACTAAAATGTCCTTTCCTTATTTTGATCATGTAAAGCATTAACTGTCAATATGTTAGTATCGAACCTATACTGTACCCTTTGCTTATTCGCTATGTACCTATTTTTGTCATTAGTCAGGCCTGCGTGCCTATGCCTTGGTACCCTGTTACCCTTTGTTTAATGTTGGAAATTCCAATAAAATATAAATAAAATAAAACAAATACAAAAGATTTGTTCAGCGCTGCAGATATATGCAGTAAAATATTTTATTGACGTATTTCGGTTGAAAAACAAAATGTATTCAGCGGTAAACTCTGAGGTTATATGTGGTAAAATCTTTAGTGACATATCTTGATGAACTTCCCAATTCTTCCTGGCTCAACGCTACCTTGATGCTTTGTCTTCTCATTGTCTGTAGCGACTAGTGATGAGCGGCAGGGGCAATATTCGAATTTGCGATATTTCGCGAATATTTAGGCGAATATTTGCCATATATTCGCGAATTCGCGAATTCATGATCTACAGGCATTATTTTCTTGATTGTGAAAATTCGCATAAAATTCGCATTCAAATTTTCGCATAAAAATTCGCATGCACGGTTATTTCCACAAAAATCGAATATTCACAATTACGAATATATTTTGCGAAATTCGAAATATTTGCGAATTCTCGAAGTGCCGATATTCGCGATTAAAATTCGCAATTCGAATATTCGTGATCAACACTAGTAGCGACTAGAGGCCTGTTCATGCCAGGCAGGTTCACCCAGAAATATGTGGGTCGATAAGCAGCCGATACCGCACTTGCATCAATCTTGACAGGATTTGTCTCCAGGTGTAGAGAAATTGTATTTTGTAATCCTTTCTCCATCGTAACCACGTCATTAAATAAATAGAAGACTGGCGGATTCTCTCCTGTCTTAGGCAACACTAAATTTTTATTCTTAACTTTATTAAATATTTATTATTAAATTGAACCAAAACTTGATTAAAATGATAAGAAAGTAAACTTAAATTTGCCAATATTTTATCCCAATCTTCCGAGGGAAATTCACAGACAATCCATTTGCCGGAGAACATGTATTATTGAATCATATTTTAACCCCTTCAGGACCCTGCCATTTTTCACCTTAAGGATCCAGGCCATTTTCTGTGTCACTTTATCTGGTGATAACTTTAAAACACTTTCACTTATCCAGGCCATTCTAAGATTGTTTTCTTGTCACATATTGTACTTCATAACAGTGGTAATATTGAGTCAAAAATGGTTATTTTTATTTATGAAAAAATGCCAAATTTACCAAAAATTGGGAAAAATTAGCAAATTTAAATTTCTCTACTTTTATAATAGATAGTAATACCTCCAAAACAGTTATTACTTTACATTTCCCATATGTCTACTTCATGTTTGGATCATTTTCTGAATGCCATTTTATTTTTTGGGGACGTTAAAAGGCTTAGATGTTTTGAAGCAAATCTTGAAATTTTTCAGAAAATTTCCAAAACCCACTTTTTAAGGAACAGTTCAGGTTTGAAGTCACTTTGTGAGGCTTACATAATAGAAACCACCCAAAAATGACACCATTTTAGAAACTTCACCCCTCAAGGTATTTAAAACTTATTTTACAAACTTTGTTAACCTTTTAGGTGTTCCACAAGTACAATAGAGAAAAATAAAGATAATATTTAAAAATTTCACTTATTTGGCAGATTTTCCATTTGAATCCAATTTTTCCAGTTACAAAGCAAAGGTTAACAGCCAAATAAACCACAATATTTATGGCCCTGATTCTGTAGTTTACAGGAACACCCCATATGTGGTCGTAAACTGCTGTACGGGCACACGGTATTGCGTAGAAGGAAAGGAACGCCATATGGTTTTTGGAAAGCAGATTTCACTGGGATAATTTTAAACTGCCATGTCACATTTGAAGACCCCCTGATTAGAGTTGAGCGAACACCTGGATATTCGGGTTCGAGAAGTTCGGCCGAACTTCCCGGAAATGTTCGGGATCCGAACTCGACCCGAACTTCGCCCCGAACCCGAACCCCATTGAAGTTAATGGGGACCCGAAATTTTCGGCACTAAAAAGGCTGTAAAATAGCCCAGGAAAGGGCTAGAGGGCTGCAAAAGGCAGCGAAATGTAGGTAAATCCACTGCAAACAAATGTAGATAGGGAAATTAATTAAAATAAAAATAAAATAAATTAAAATTAACCAATATCAATTGGAGAGAGGTCTCATGGCAGAGAATCAGGCTTCATGTCACCCACCACTGGAACAGGCCATTGTCAGATATTTAGGCCCCGGCACCCAGACAGAGGAGAGAGGTCCCATTGCAGAGAATCAGGCTTCATGTCATAGCAGAGAATCAGGCTTCACGTCACCCACCACTAGAACAGGCCATTGTCAGATATTTAGGCCCCGGCACCCAGACAGAGGAGAGAGGTCCCATTGCAGAGAATCAGGCTTCATGTCATAAAAGAGAATCAGGCTTCACGTCACCCACCACTAGAACAGGCCATTGTCAGATATTTAGGCCCCGGCACCCAGACAGAGGAGAGAGGTCCCATAGCAGAGAATCAGGCTTCATGTCATAGCAGACAATCAGGCTTCATGTCACCCACCACTGGAACAGGCCACTTTCAGATATTTTTAGGCCCCGGCTCCCAGACAGAGGAGAGGTTCATTCAACTTTGGGTTGCCCCGCAATATAATGGCAAAATGAAAATAAAAAAAGGATTGAATGAGAAAGTGCCCTGGATTACAATAATATATGGTTAAGGGGAGGTAGTTATAAATGTCTAATCTGCACAAGGGATGGACAGGTCCTGTGGGATCCATGCTTGGTTCATTTTTATGAACGTCAGCTCGTCCACATTGGCTGTAGACAGGCGGCTGCGTTTGTCTGTATTGACACCCCCTGCCGTGCTGAATACACGTTCAGACAAAACGCCGTCGGGCAGGCCAGCACCTCCAAGGCACAAAAGGCTAGCTCTGGCCACATGGACAATTTGGAGACCCAGAAGTTGAATTGGGCCGGACCATCTGTCAGTACGTGGAGGGGTGTGCACATGTACTGTTCCACCATGTTAGTGAAATGTTGCCTCCTGCTAACACATTCCATATCAGGTCGTGGTGCAGTTAGCTGTGTCGTGGTGACAAAACTTTTCCACATCTCTGCCATGCTAACCCTGCCCTCAGAGGAGCTGGCCGTGACACAGCTGCGTTGGCGACCTCTTGCTCCTTCTCTGCCTTCGCCTTGGGCTTCCACTTGTTCCCCTGTGACATTTGGGAATGCTCTCAGTAGCGCGTCTACCAGCGTGCGCTTGTACTCGCACATCTTCCTATCACGCTCCAGTGCAGGAAGTAAGGTGGCTACATTGTCTTTGTACCGGGGATCCAGCAGGGTGGCAACCCAGTAGTCCGCACACGTTAAAATGTGGGCAACTCTGCGGTCATTGCGCAGGCGCTGCAGCATGTAGTCGCTCATGTGTGCCAGGCTGCCCAGAGGTATGGACAAGCTGTCCTCTGTGGGAGGCGTATCGTCATCGTCCTGCTATTCCCCCCAGCCACGCACCAGTGATGGGCCCGAGCTGCGTTGGGTGCCACCCTGCTGTGAACATGCTTCATCCTCATCCTCCTCCACCTCCTCCTCATCCTCGTCCTCCTCATCCTCCAGTAATGGGCCCTGGCTGGCCAAATTTGTACCTGGCCTCTGCTGTTGCAAAAAACCTCCCTCGGAGTCACTTCTAAGAGACTGGCCTGAAAGTGCTAAAAATGACCCCTCTTCCTCCTCCTCCTCCTGGGCCACCTACTCTTCCATCATCCAAAGTACATATGTGTGGGTCCGCGCTAGGTTTCCACAGGCAGGCTTTCACTCACAGGAAGATTCTATGGAGATTCCACGATGTTACAGGCATATCTCCAATAACAATCCCGATACCGACCAGCAAAGTTTCTTTCCTCCTCTCCTTCAGGAGAAACAGAACATAGTGCAATACCCAGGGTGTATAAAAATAAATAAGGAAGGTTTATTGTACTTACAAACATCAATAAAAAAAAGCGTGTGTAGATGCCCGACCCGGGTTTCGCCTTTGCTTTATCTGGGGTGTTACAAACTAATCAGCCAAAGCTGTGTTCTTATACCTCCCAACTCTTATGTCAGATCCTGTTTCCTGAATTCTGATTCACATATAATTGCATGCATTCGATAAACATCATCGCCCTAAGTGTTTTCTTAAGGAGACATAGAAGTGGTATTGTAACGCTGATAACGGCGTCATCGCCACTGGCCATGTTAGTGGAGTACTCGAAACAGCGCAACAGGGCACACAGGTCTCGCATGGAGGCCCAGTCATTTGTGGTGAAGTGGTGCTGTTCCGCAGTGCGACTGACCCATGCGTGCTGCAGCTGAAACTCCACTATGGCCTGCTGCTGCTCGCACAGTCTGTCCAGCATGCGCAAGGTGGAGTTCCACCTGGTAGGCACGTCACATATGAGGCGGTGAGCGGGAAGGCCGAAGTTACGCTGTAGCGCAGACAGGCGAGCAGTGGCAAGATGTGAACGCCGGAAGCGCGAACAGACGGCCCGCACTTTATGCAGCAGCTCTGACATGTCGGGGTAGTTGTGAATGAACTTCTGCACCACCAAATTCAGCACATGCGCCAGGCAAGGGATGTGCGTCAAACCGGCTAGTCCCAGAGCTGCAACAAGATTTTGCCCATTATCGCACACCACCAGGCCGGGCTCTATACCCCGCCACAACTCCTGTGCGGTGTGGGACCTGTCCCCCAAACATATGAGTTTCAGAATGACCTGCTGACGTTTACCCCGGGCTGTGCTGATGTTGATGGTGAAGGTGTGTGGCTGACTGGATGAGCAGGTGGAAGAAGAGGAGGAGGAAGCCGAGTAGGAGGAGGAGGGTACAGGAGGCAAAGAATGTTGCCCTGCGATCCTTGGCGGCGGAAGGACGTGCGCCCAACAGCTCTCCACCTGGGGCCCAGCCGCCACTACATTTACCCAGTGTGCAGTTAGGGAGATATAGCGTCCCTGGCCGTGCTTACTGTTCCACGTATCTGTGGTTAGGTGGACCTTGCCACAGATGGCGTTGCGCAGTGCACACTTGATTTTTATCAGATACTTGATTGTGCAGGGAAGGCACGGCTCTCTTGGAGAAGTAGTGGCAGCTGGGAACAACATACTGTGGGACAGCAAGTGACATGAGCTGTTTGAAGCTGTCTGTGTCCACCAGCCTGAAGGACAGCATTTCATAGGCCAGTAGTTTAGAAATGCTGGCATTCAGGGCCAGGGATCGAGGGTGGCTTGGTGGGAATTTATGCTTTCTCTCAAATGTTTGTGAGATGGAGAGCTGAACTCTGCCGTGTGACATGGTTGAGATGCTTGGTGACAGAGGTGGTGGTGTTGGTGGTATATCCTCTGTTTGCTGGGCGGCAGGTGCCAATGTTCCTCCAGAGGCGGAGGAAGAGGCCGAGGCGGCAGCAGCAGAAGAGGTAGCAGGAGGAGTCTGAGTGAGTTCCTTGTTTTTAAGGTGTTTACTCCACTGCAGATCATGCTTTGCATGCAGGTGCCTGGTCATGCAGGTTGTGCTAAGGTTCAGAACGTTAATGCCTTGCTTCAGGCTCTGATGGCACAGCGTGCAAACCACTTGGGTCTTGTCATTAGCACATTGTTTGAAGAACTGCCACGCCAGGGAACTCCTTGAAGCTGCCTTTGGGGTGCTCGGTCCCAGATGGCGGCGGTCAGTAGCAGGCGGAGTCTCTTGGCGGCGGGTGTTCTGCTTTTGCCCACTGCTCCCTCTTTTGCTACCCTGTTGGCTCGGTCTCACCACTGCCTCATAACTCTGAAAGTCAGTGGCACGACCTTCATTCCATGTGGGGTCTAGGACCTTATCGTCCCCTGCATCGTCTTCCACCCAGTCTTCCTCCCTGACCTCCTGTTCAGTCTGCACACTGCAGAAAGACGCAGCAGTTGGCACCTGTGTTTCATCATCAGAGACGTGCTGAGGTGGTATTCCTATGTCCTCATCATCAGGAAACATAAGTGGTTGTGCGTCAGTGCATTCTATGTCTTCCACTGCTGGGGAAGGGCTAGGTGGATGCCCTTGGGAAACCCTGCCAGCAGAGTCTTCAAACAGCATAAGAGACTGCTGCATAACTTGAGGCGCAGACAGTTTCCCTGATATGCATGGGGGTGATGTGACAGACTGATGGGGTTAGTTTTCAGGCGCCATCTGTGCGCTTTCTGCAGAAGACTGGGTGGGAGATAATGTGAATGTGCTGGATACACTGTCGGCCACCCAATTGACTAATGCCTGTACCTGCTCAGGCTTTACCATCCTTAGAACGGCATTGGGCCCCACCAAATATTGCTGTAAATTCTGGCGTTGTCACGGACGGTGTACAGGAAACAAGGCAAAGCAACATGCATATATGACTCACTGGATCCAAAGCTAAGGAACCAAGGGGAGACCCCTGCACAAGACTTAGCACTTTCCCTGGCTGCTCAGCCTATGCAAAGATCCCAGAGGTGGATGGTTGCATAGCCACGTACCTCGACTATATAACCCCTGAACACCCTACAATAGTGAGGGGACACGACCACCAGCTCCCTACACCAGACACGGAGGGAGTCAGGGTCACCTGGGATCCAGCAAACAGAAAATAACAGATAAATGTACAGCACTTAACTTTGTAGCAGACAGGAAAACAGGATGAGCATGCACACACACTCCAGGAAGAAGTATAAGCCACCCAGTAATGCATTATGGGGCGGAATTTAAAGGGATGCAATTAATCCAACTACATGACAGCTGAGAGAGGCTAATGAGATGAGGAACTGAATACCACAACAAAGAGAACTCAAGGAGGAGGTTCTGAAAGGCTTCTGTCAGAGCTTCTCAGCTGTCTGGTTGTGACAGGCGTTTACTGGGACCTGAGGTAATTGGTACACTAGGACGTGTGGCTGTGGCAGAACGGCCATGTCCTCTCCCAGAATCAGAGGGTCCACTAACACCACCACTACCATGTCCGCGTCCGCGTCCCTTACTAGATGTTTTCCTCATTGTTACCGTTCACAACAATAAGAAAAAAATTATTTGGCCCAATGTATTGAATTCAAATTCAGGCTTTTTTTTTACAGGCACCTAGCACTATCTGGCTATCTATTTAGGTACCGTATTACACTAATACAGGCACATCAGTAACCACAGATTTAGCTGAATATAAATTGTTGGCCTAGTATTTAGGCCCTGGATGACAGGTATACGTTTACGGACAGAATTAGACTTGGAAATGCACGGTAGTGTGTGAAGTTATTGAGGATGACCCTATCAGCACGTTCAATCTAATATACCTTTTTATGGATAGATTTAAAGTTGGCCTGATACAGCAGAAACCACTGATTTAGGGAATTGCTAAGTTGGGAATTGTATTTCAACCCAGAACAAAAACTGTGCTTTGGCGGACACTAAATGAATTGACCAGCCACAGCAATAAACAGATTTAGCTGAATATAAATGTTAGGCCTAGTATTTAGGCGCTGGATGACAGGTATACGTTTATGGACAGAATTAGACTTGGAAATGCACGGTAGCATGTGAAGTTATTGTGGATGACCCTATCAGCACCTTTAATCTAATATACCCTTTTATGGATAGATTTAAAGTTGGCCTGATACAGCAGAAACCACTGATTTAGGGAATTGCTAAGTTTGGAATTGTATTTCAACCCAGAACAAAAACAGTGCTTTGGCGGACACCAAATAACTTGACCAGCCACAGCAATTAAAACAGATTTAGCTGAATATAAATGTTAGGCCTAGTATTTAGGCGCTGGATGACAGGTATACGTTTATGGACAGAATTAGACTTGGAAATGCAGGGTAGCGTGTGAAGTTATTGTGGATGACCCTATCAGCACCTTCAATCTAATATACCCTTTTATGGATAGCGTTAAAGTTGGCCTGATACAGCAGAAACCACAGATTTAGGGAATTGCTAAGTTGGGAATTGTATTTCAACCCAGAACAAAAACTGTGCTTTGGCGGACACTAAATGAATTGACCAGCCTCAGCAATAACCACAGATTTAGCTGAATATAAATTTTAGGCCTAGTATTTTGGCGCTGGATGACAGGTATACGTTTACAGACAGAAATAGACTTGGAAATGCATGGTATCGTGTGAAGTTATTGTGGATGACCCTATCAGCACCTTCAATCTAATATACCCTTTTATGGATAGATTTAAAGTTGGCCTGATACAGCAGAAACCACTGATTTAGGGAATTGCTAAGTTGGGAATTGTATTTCAACCCAGAACAAAAACTGTGCTTTGGCGGTCACCAAATAACCTGACCAGCCACAGCAGTAATGACAGATTTAGCTGAATATAAATTGTAGGCCTAGTATTTAGGCACTGGATGACAGGTATACGTTTACGGACAGAATTAGACTTGGAAATGCACGGTAGCGTGTGAAGTTATTGAGGATGACCCTATCCGCACTTTCAATCTAATATACCCTTTTATGCATAGATTTAAACTTGGCCTGATACATCAGAAACCACTGATTTAGGGAATTGCTAAGTTGGGAATTGTATTTCAACCCAGAAAAAAAATATATCCTTTGCCAGACAGCAGACAGTATTACAATTGGATAGCCACACCAGATTTAGGGTACTGCTATTTTGGCAATTGTATTTCACCCCTCAATAAAATAGCAAGCACAGCCAAGCCCCTGATGTAGGATATAGCAAAAAAATAAAAAAAAACACTATTGATGGTTAAAAAGACTTGGTGGCAGCTTGTGCTGGTGCACCACAAGACACAAAATGGCCGCCGATCACCCCAGAAAAAAGTGACTGAAAAACGCTCTGGGCAGCCTAAAAACAGTGAGCAATTGAATAGCAGAAGATGAATGATTCACAGCTGTAGATCGATCACTTCATTTAGTGTTTTTGCTGAGTAAATCCCTGCCTAATCTCGCCTTAACAGCAGCTGCATCCTCTCCCTACACTGATCAGGCGCTACGTGACTCCAGCTTAAATAGAGGCTGGGTCACATGCTGCACTGGCCAATCACAGCCATGCCAATAGTAGGCATGGCTGTGATGGCCTCTTGGGGCAAGTAGTATGACGCTTGTTGATTGGCGGCTTTGCAGCCTTTCAGAACGCGCCGAACACCGAACCCAGACTTTTACGAAAATGTTCGGGTTCGGGTCCGTGTCACGGACACCCCAAAATTCGGTACGAATCCGAACTATACAGTTCGGGTTCGCTCATCCCTACAAATGACTCAATTTTCCCATACTTGGTAAATGGTGGGGTGAATCTCGATTGGGGAGTCAGTCTACTATGGGGTGCGCTAGGTGTTATTATTTCACCCCTATGTTCTCTCTGTAGTTCCTCTAAGATCTGTATTGCTGTAACTTACAGTTATTGTGCCACTCTGTGGCTTCCTCATACAGCTGCCACCTCCACACTGTCATTGTGCCACTCTGTGGTCTCCTCCTGCTGTTCCCACCCTCCCCACTTCATGACTGGACCACTATTTTGCCTTTCAGCCTGGCTGACATCATCATTTGTTTGACCCTTCTTCTGATCTGTCAGAAGGAAGGAAAAATTAGACGCACAACAGATCCTGTCTGTGTAAGGCCTGTATGGTCCCATCAGAATTGGCTTATGATTTGGTAGCCAAAAGCAGGAGTGGGTACAAAACACAGAAGACATGCAAATATTCGGTTCATATGTCATCTCTGTTTTAGATCCACTCCTGTTTTTTTGGGCATTACCAATACTGATGGATTATTGAGCAAATGCTGACCGAGTTAAGGCGTATGCTCCACAGACAGGATCCATATATTTTTTTTTTGTGGGTTATTGTTGTGATGGATCAGAGAAATGGCAAATTAATCAGTGACATCAACACAGACTTACTGCTGACAACCTCTCCACTCTGTCTGGGGGGGGCTCTACTTGTATAAGAGTTTAATAGAACATGTTTTGATAACATCTATGTGGAATCAGCTGGCGACGGTGTGAAAGGAGTGTGCTTCTTCTTGATGCTAACACCGACCTGTAAGGCTGAGTTCATACTTGAGTTATTTGGTCAGTTTTGGCCCTGTGACTGCCCAAATAAGTGAAGTGTGCAGTGATTCTAAGAGGGATGCCTGTCATCTGCATGTCATATGGACTCACGGTATTATTTCACTACCAAAGCAGACTTCCTATGCATGTTACTACAAGGCACAGTGTTCTATACCACTATGAAGGCTCTCTGCAGCCAGGAAATAGCTGTTTTTTTAACGTATTTCACCGCAAATATATTTGGATCGAACCAAGTTTTTCTCGTAAAATGTGGCGAACCGGCGAATTGAATATTTGAAAAATGTGCTCGACTCTATTCATAACCTGTCCAATTAGTTTTGAATTGATTTTCTCATCTCTAGGACCCCGTTTTTTGCCAAGGAGAATGGTAACAGTTAGTTCTCAATTAACTCACAAAGGTTTAGAAGGAATAGTAGAGGGACAGTGCATCACATTGCATTTATCAATTGATGCTCCAGAATTTCTGATGAAAGGCCTTCGTTAAACAATCATATACATATAACAAATAGCAGAATGGAATATTCACACCTGACCTTTATGCAGACATTTCAGCATTTCAGAAATCTGTTCAGTATATCTGAACGTAGCAATTTCTGCAGTGTGTGCATAGATATTTACATATACTATTCAAATACAAGAAACAGTCACAGAAATTTCTGCATTAAAGGGATGCCTGGTTTCTAATATTGATGACCTATCCACAGGTCCTCTAGTTTATCAATTCCTTTTGTAATCCTTTTTTTCACATTTTGTCACATACATTCCACTTATACACGAGATTCATCACACAGTTCTCTACCTTTTGATATATTTATTGCATGTGGGCTTAGCAATCCCCCTAAAATAATGGGGATGAGTTTGTGCTTCTGCTTTATATAAATGGTGGAAGTGGTAAAGCTTCATAATATTGTCAGACAATAAAAGATGTTCAGTAACAAAAGATGAAATAGCAGCGACCACTGTGTATACAGAATTTTAAAGAAAAAGGGCCGTATTATTGCAGGCCCTATATAAAGACATAAAAAAGAGACAGACTCTGCTGAGCCTCTGGCTATTATCATCCTCTGACGGCTCATAAGACTTTAGTCTTCAAGGCTTCAAAGCTGGCAAATTTCCCAGCTTTAAATACACAAGAAAATGTTTAAATAAAGGAAAAAAAGTGAATGTAATCATTGCTAATTTAATTGTCTCAAAGTATTCCTCCAGCACTGTGAAAAACAAATGTGGACAAGGTGGGCCCCATAACTCAACGATGTACGGTCCCTGACAGTAATGGAGCCAGAAAGCCTATAAAGCAGTCACTGGGATGAGGAATTGTCCAGTGCAGAGTGTTCTCCATCAACTGCATCCAGAGTTTTCCCTGCCAGAAAACAGTCCAGGGATCAAATATGCCTTCACCCTGCTTGATGAAGCGTTAAAGAAGCAATAAAGCAGTGTTAATTGTTGGACTGCACATCCTTGATGCTGCTATATATACAGTTTCTATTGTAATTTCTTTTATTGGAGTTGTATGTAAAACCTTGTTAATCTACTCTTAATAGTCATTATTACATCTCTAGTGTATTGGATGCAATGCATTTTAAACAAGTGGCCAAAAGACTAGCAGAGAAGATGCAGAATCAATACATTGTCAAAGAAGGCATACAAGCAGCTGTATGTGTGTGAGGGGAACCATGGGCACTGTAGTCTTGTAATTCCCACCCGCAGCAAGCCCTAGCAGCATCAAAACAAAAAAGTATCACAGAGATCGGCAAGAAAATGAAAATTACTCATGAACGATGGTGACATCATCTAATAAGAATTCAGACACATATAGGTACATGTGTATATTTTAGTTTTTAATAAGCCTGGCATATCCTTAAAAGGAATCTGCAGCACAGAAATACATGTTAAATGTTAAACAGTGTTAAGGAGGCTGAATCATAATCTACAATTATTATCTTGATACTCACCCAGCAAACCAGTACTTGAAACTACATTACAGGTTTTGGGCCTAGATGCTTAGGTTAATTTTGGCTTTTGGTGCTATATATTTTTCAGGTTTTACCCAAACTGCCATTGATTTATTTTATTTTTTGGGGGTTTCTATGTGATGTCTGTCTTTTCTAGTCTTGTTTTGGGTTGTATTTTTTACAGGATCACTATAATGGGGCATTGAAAAATAATGTTTAATTAACTTTTACATTCTAACATAATGAAAAAAAATATATAGTTCCACCATTATGTTCTTTTTGAGTGTGTTCCTTTTGCGTCACCATTGATGCCAGCTCTGATGATCATAGCACAAGGAACAATTGCCTATAACTCCTCCAGGGAGTCCATATTTGAAGGAAGGTAGATCTAGAACACTGCTCCCAATGGGAGATTTCCTCAAATCTATAAATCTGGTCTTATTAACCCTGTGTTCCAGACTGGGGGTTTCAGAGGAAAGCCAGTGGGATGGTAAGAGTAGTCTGGCTGCTGCCAGTAGAAGGAAAAAGAGTGATGCTTTATGTGGGTTTACTCCCCCAATTCCGAGAGTGAGCAAGGTCAATTTGGGGGTGCAGGGGAAGGAGTTCTGGCAAATTTGGTTACTGATTTTAACTATTTTAGACCACCAAGCTTGATAGGGTTCGCTTTACAGAAAAGATTTCTTGATTGAAGTTCTAAAACAATAGTGTTGTTTGCAAACAAATGTACATGGAAAAAAATTGTCACTCTCATTAGTTTTCTTCATAAACATTTTGGATCAGTATTACATCTTCAGTGAGCCCCTGAGGAGCTGGTGCTGAGGATGGTAGTGGTAGTGCCCCTGATAAGATATTGTGTCACGTGAACTCCCTGGGGATTGATGCAGTGAAAAGGTGATGTGAAAGATTCAGGCAGATGTAAAAGAACATCAAATTGCCTTCTTTACACAAAAAACAACTTGCGGTACATCTAGCAATATCAAGTACAAGGTTCAGGATCTGCTGTCACCAGATGATGAGGTATTGTGGTTAGTTAGATGGAAATTGATGGCACTTATAAATATGCTAGTTGACAAAGTCTCTCTCTGCTGTTTCCCCTTCACGAAGCTGGCACCTGTGGCTGTAGGTGTCTATTATGTAATGCAGGCTTTAGAGTTTTCCTGTACTAAAACGGTGTAGAGGGGTGTCTTAACTTGTGATCCCATCACCTTGCAGCAGAATCTGTAAAGCTGTGATAGCTGGTCACTCTGCTGTCTGTACTACCATAAATGTGATGGTTTCTCCAGCCCTTGGACCTTCCCGTCTCTCTGGAGCAGTGTTCCTCAAAGACAAACTGAATTTCTTGTCTAAGGCCCTATGGAGCAGGAACTGATGGACATGCTCCCTTTCTCCTCACTAGTCTAGCTAGCTCTCCCTCCTGACAGGAAGTTGGACCAGCCCACACCTATTAAGAGAGAGGCGGAAGGGAGTGGTTAACTCCATTCCCAGTGCCACTTACATGCTATCTGTTGGTCTAACAGCATATAACATAGAAAATCATTACCAAAGTATTACAAACCAAATAATTTGCAGATACCCTATCTGTGGTATTGCACAACCAAATCTCATCACTGAAAATATTGTGTGGAGAAGTCTTTTATTAGATTTTTCCCATTTTCTAGTAATTCCATTGCTTTTGATCGGATCCCTCAGGATTCACTTGGAGCTGTTGGAAAGCAGACCAGGGCGCTCGCATGTGACCATGACCACTGTGGCAAGTGATTAGTAGCAGAAGTCACAAGACATCTCCACTTTGCTTCCAGCGGGAATTCAAAACAGCCAGGGCAGGAGACGTAGAGCCGAATTGGCTGAATGTGAAGAGGTGAAAAGGTAAATGGTAGTGTTGATAGAGCACCAAAGTATAATGGAAGTCAATGGGAGAACCTGAGCATTAAACCAGGCACCCCCTGCTCTGAATATTGGAGGGTGCCTGGTTCATAAGAAAAGGTCAGAAATTGATGGAAACACCATCAAAATGGTTCGGGAACAGCATAGGGAGGATGTCTGGAAGCACCTGGGACTTCCAGGTTGCTGCTGGTAACAATGTTTTCTAAGTAGTACACCACTTTTACAGACTGACAGTAATACACACCAAACCGAAGATAACATTTCTTTTAGAGGAAAAATTGTTAGCAAACATTCTTACCTGTATTTTTACTTGTATATAAAGTGCAAGTGCGGACAAAAATTACAAGGAAGAGGCACTCCGATACAACCTGTATATCACATAAATGAGGACCTCCTTCACATTGTGGTACAATTGTTCATTTAGTGGGACTCCTACACTCATAAAGCCTATGCCATAAGTGAAAGAGCTGCAAGAAATTACATGGAATCGGCACTCCAATACCCCTTTGTTACACATAAAAGAGGGCATCATACACAGCCTGAAAAAATTATAAATGATGGTCTGCTGGTGACTCTCAAAAAACATTTGGAGCAAGGGCCTGCTGATCTGACCATCTAAAATATTATGGCCGAGGGCCTGCTGCTGCTTTGGTGACTCTAGAAAACCTGGGGCTGATCACTAGTGTTGATCATGAATATTCAAATTTCAAATTTTTATCGCGAATATAGGTACTTCGAAAATTCGCGAATATTTTGAATATAGTTATTCAGATTTTTTTCAGATTTTTTTCAGATTATTATTATTTTTTTAAATCAGTACACATGATCCCTTCCTGCTTCTAGCTTGTGGGCCAATAAGAAGGCTGCAATATACTTGACTTTAGGAGTAGTGATGAGCGGCAGGGGTCATATTCGAAAATGCAAAAAAAAAAAAAATTCCTGAAAAAAATCGGTAAGGTAATGATTGTGTAATATGCACATTTTTATTGCAAATTTTTCAACTTTTATACAAAGAAGATTATAGCACTATATTAGCTAAATTGCTCTATATTCATTTTTTTTCGAATATTCGCTATATTGCTATATATTCTTGTTTTAGAATATTACAAATATTCAAAAAAACGAAGTTATAGCAATATAGTGAATATTCGAAAAAAAAATATAGAGCAATTTAGCTAATATAGTGCTACACTACGTGCAGAATTATTAGGCAAATGAGTATTTTGACCACATCATCCTCTTTATGCATGTTGTCTTACTCCAAGCTGTATAGGCTCGAAAGCTATTACAGAATCTCTGTAATGAGAAGGGGTGTGGTCTAATGACATCAACACCCTATATCAGGTGTGCATAATTATTAGGCAACTTCCTTTCCTTTGGCAAAATGGGTCAAAAGAGACTTGACAGGCTCAGAAAAGTCAAAAATAGTGAGATATCTTGCAGAGGGATGCAGCACTCTTAAAATTGCAAAGCTTCTGAAGCGTGATCATCGAACAATCAAGCGTTTCATTCAAAATAGTCAACAGGGTCGCAAGAAGCGTGTGGAAAAACCAAGGCGCAAAATAACTGCCCATGAACTGAGAAAAGTCAAGCGTGCAGCTGCCAAGATGCCACTTGCCACCAGTTTGGCCATATTTCAGAGCTGCAACATCACTGGAGTGCCCAAAAGCACAAGGTGTGCAATACTCAGAGACATGGCCAAGGTAAGAAAGGCTGAAAGACGACCACCACTGAACAAGACACACAAGCTGAAATGTCAAGACTGGGCCAAGAAATATCTCAAGACTTTTCTAAGGTTTTATGGACTGATGAAATGAGAGTGAGTATTGATGGGCCAGATGGCTGGATTGGTAAAGGGCAGAGAGCTCCAGTCCGACTCAGACGCCAGCAAGGTGGAGGTGGAGTACTGGTTTGGGCTGGTATCATCAAAGATGAGCTTGTGGGGCCTTTTTGGGTTGAGGATGGAGTCAAGCTCAACTCCTAGTCCTACTGCCAGTTTCTGGAAGACACCTTCTTCAAGCAGTGGTACAGGAAGAAGTCTGCAAGGTAAGAAAAACATGATTTTCATGCAGGACAATGCTCCATCACACACGTCCAAGTACTCCACAATGTGGCTGGCAAGAAAGGGTATAAAAGAAGAAAATCTAATGACATGGCCTCCTTGTTCACCTGATCTGAACCCCATTGAGAACCTGTGGTCCATCATCAAATGTGAGATTTACAAGGAGGGAAAACAGTACACCTCTCTGAACAGTGTCTGGGAGGCTGTGGTTGCTGCTGCACGCAATGTTGATGGTGAACAGATCAAAACACTGACGGAATCCATGGATGCCAGGCTTTTGAGTGTCCTTGCAAAGAAAGGTGGCTATATTGGTCACTGATTTGTTTTTGTTTTGTTTTTGAATGTCAGAAATGTATATTTGTGAATGTTAAGATGTTATATTGGTTTCACTGGTAAAAATAAATAATGGAAATGGGCATATATTTGTTTTTTGTTAAGTTGCCTAATAATTATGTACAGTAATAGTCACCTGCACACACAGATATCCCCCTAAAATAGCTAAAACTAAAAACAAACTAAAAACTACTTCCAAAAATATTCAGCTTTGATATTAATGAGTTTTTTTGGTTCATTGAGAACATGGTTGTTGTTCAATAATAAAATTAATCCTCAAAAATACAACTTGCCTAATAATTCTGCACTCCCTGTATAATCTTCTTTGTCTAAATACGAAAATTTGCATATTACACAATCATTACCTCATTTTATTCTAAAAAATATTTGCTAAATATCGCAAATTCGAATATGACCCCTGCCGCTCATCACTACCGATCACACGTCCCCGTGGCGGCTATGATCCATTCAGATGTCTGCCCTATCAACTTTGAATGTTATTTTCAGCGGAAACCATGGTGACCACGGGTAGCAGGGAATCCTGGTTTGATTCCGGAGAGGGAGCCTGAGTAATAGCTACGGCTGCCGCATCCGAGCAAGGCAGCATACGCGCAAATTACCTATTAGGTATAATTAGGTGAGGGCCTGCAGGTGAGCTGACCCTGTGAATCATTTTATGCGAAAGGCATATATGCGAGGGCATTAGATGCAACAAATAAGCATGTTGATATGATGGAAGAGGATGAGAAAAGGAAGATTCAACCATATACCCTTGTTTGTGGTGGAAGGAGAGCATGGGGATACAGTGTATTCAGTACATTATAAACAACACATTTAAAGTGCTTTTATTTTCATCAGCTTTCCTCTGGTGGAGTAGAGAAGTCATGGTCAATCCAGGCCTTGTTCATTTTTATAAGAGTCAACCTGTCAGCATTTTCAATTGACAGGCGGATATGCTTATCTGTCATAATGCCAATCTTTGCAGCGGGGATCGAGAAGGTTAAACAACCAGTAAACCGTCTTGTCTAAAATGCGCATAACGTGAGCGTCGTGGGAAAGGCAGCCTAACATGAAGTCAGCCATGAGTACCAACAGGCAAAACTTTGCTGTCGTCATCAGGAGGATCACTCTCAATCTTCTCATCTTCTTCCTCCTCTTCTACTCATCCATGCTGAACAGATGGAATTAAACTTCCATGGGTACTACCCTCTGTAGTGGAGGCAACCGTCTCCTGCTCCGTCTCCTCCTCTTTATCGTCCAATTTGTGCTGAGAAGACAAACTGAGGGTGGTCTGGCTATCACCCTGTGTAATATCTTCCCCCCTTTCCAACTCTTCCACATGCAAAGTGTCATCCTTAATTGTGAGCAGCGAGTATTTAAGTAGACACAGAAGTAGGATGGTTACGCTGATAATAGCGTTGTCGCCGCTCACCATCTGTGTTGATTCCTCAAAGTTTCTTAAAACCTCACAGAGGTCAGACATACATGCCCACTCATCGCTTGTGAATGGCAGAAGCTGACTGGAAAGGCAATTACCATGTTGCAGCTGGTATTCTACTACTGCCCTCTGCTGCTCACAAAGCCTGGCCAACATGTGGAACACCAAGTTCAAGCGTGTGCTCACTTCGCACAACAGCTGGCAATTTTAAGCGCTGGTGCAGCGTTGACCGACCGGCTGAAGCTGTAGATGACTTACGGAAATATGCACACATGCAGTGCACCTTCACCATTAGTTCAGGCAAATTGGGCTAGGTTTTGAGAAACCGCTTAACCACTAAGTTTAAGGCCAATTTAAGGCCATTATCACATTATCAGACACAACCATGCCTGGTTGTAGGTTGAGTGGCAAGAACCACAGCTCAGTCTGGTCTGTTATCCCCTGCCACTGTGTGCTTTTTTGTCCCCCTAAGCATATCAGCTTCAGCAGACTTAGTGCTGGGAGAGACGTCAGAAGGCTCTATTGATAGGAAAGTGATTTACAAGTGCAGGGAATGATTGTTTGGGGATCCAAATAGTCATTAGACAGCTCTGTCATTCCAGCTATTTGTTATTGGGCTGCAAGTGTTACGTTGAAAGGCTTTTAGTGGCTTATATCCTTAGTATCTTAATCAGTACAACAAGAATAATATATACGCATTTCACTTCTGCAGTTATTTCTGTTGAAAGCGTATAGCAGCGTATTTCAGTACAACCAGAAAAATATATACGCACTGCACTGTTGCAGTTATTTCTGTTTAAAGCGTATAGAGGTGTATTACAGTAAAAAAAAGAAAAATATATATGCACTGCGCCGTTATTTCTGGTTTAAGAGTATAGGGGCGTATTACTGAACATTAAAACAATTAAAATATTTAAGCACTGCACTGTTGCAGTTATTTCTGGTGAAAGCATATAGGGGTGTATTTCAGAACTACAAGAAAATTATATACGCACTTCACTTCTACAGTTATTTCTGGTGAAAGCGAATAGAGGCGTATTTCAGTACTACTAGAAAAATATATTCTCAGTACACATTTCTGCAGTTAATTGTGGTGAAAGCATTTAATGGACTATTTTAATGCAAAAAGAAAATATATTTGTCGCTTTAATGGGTGTTTTAATTTCCGTTTAATTTGTGTAGTTCAGCTACAAGTATGTCAGGCAGAGAAGTGCCAGGCCATGCACAGAGGAGTGGCAGAGGCCTGAATGTTTCGGGCGCAAGCAGAGGTTGCAGCAGGAGTCCCGGCGAGTGGCCTGAGCTCCCGGTATCATCTAACGTTTGTGTCTTGACCAGCAACCCAGAGGTTCTTGATTGGTTAAATCGGTCATCCCAAGTGACATACGAAACTCCTAGCCAACAGTCGGTGGGTTCATCAGACACAACCCTTAGTTGGCATGGCCCGGAATCAGGCCCTGTGCCCTCACCTGTCCTCAACCTGCATCTGTCCTTTGCTGTTCCCTCAGCCACACAGCCAAGATCTGGAGGAGATATCCTCTGCTTCCTCTGCTAGGCGGACGAGTAGTGATAAGGAGAATGGCGCAGGAGCTTGTGTTGCGATCGGTCAGGCTCCTGACCCAGAGACTGTTGAGGGGGACATCAGTGACGTGCAGACACTACTTGATGGTGATGAAGGCGATCACACTTGGAAGCCGGGTGCAGAAGGGGATTCATCATCATCATCAGGAGAAGAGGGTGGCAGCTTGCCTGTGAGGCAGCAACTGAGCCAGCTTCCTGGTAGCATGGCTGGGAGTCAGCAGAATCTCCGAGCAATGAGATCCACAGTGGCTCTGCTCCCCGGGTGCCCAGCAAGGACAGTATTGTGATGCTCCTTAAAAACCTTGTGTCGTAAAGCGAGAGGCACAAACAACCTCCCAGAATGACAAAGATCAGGAGCCTCTGCCAGAGCTGCCTGAACCTCTGCCTCCAAATCAGGGTAAAGAGCAGAGACGACCACCCTTTCAGCCAAAATGGGACCCGGGTCTTCAAAGTTCCCCCCTCCTGGAAAACATCGTGACAGGGCATCGGCCTTCACATTTTTAACCCCAGGGCGGAACGTGACAACAAATTAAACCTTGAAAAGAATAAAGACCATCTGGCCTGTCTCGGGTTCAGACGCTTAGCTGACTCCAAGTAGGCCAGATTCTTATGGTTGGTAAACACGGTAATAGGGTGTCTGGCTCCCTCCAGCCAATGGCGCCATTCCTCAAAAGCTAATTTGATTGCCAACAACTCCCTATCTCCCACATCGTAATTTCTCTCTGCGGAGGAGAGTTTCTTTGAGAATAAAGCTTGCCATTTGGCAGGAGAGGGACCCTGAGACAAGACCGCACCCACACCCACCTCAGAAGCGTCCACCTCAACAATTAAAGGTAGAGAGACATCAGATTTTACCAAGATGGGAGCGGAATCAAAACTCTCTTTGATACTAGAAAAGGCCTTACGCGCATCTACCGACCAGGAGGAAAAATCCACCCCCTTTCTAGTCATATCAGTGAGTGGCTTAACAAGAGAGGAATAATTCAAAATGAACTTCCTCTAATAATTGGCAAAACCCCAAAAGAGCATCAGCGCCCTCTGATTCTCAGGAAGCTCCCAATCAAGGACCGCGCGGACCTTCATAGGGTCCATGCGAAAACCAGAAGCGGAGAGAAGACAACCCAGAAATTGAATTTCTGGAACAGCAAACACACATTTTTCCAGTTTAGCGTACAATTTATTCTCCCGCAGAATGAGCAAGACCTGACATAGGTGGTCCCTATGATTTTTGAAATCAGGAGAAAAAATCAAAATGTCATCTAGATACACTAGTACAAATTTCCCCATTACATGATAAAAAATGCTGTTCACAAAATGTTGGAAGATGGCAGGAGCATTCATCAAACCAAAGGGCATAACAAAATTCTCAAAATGGCCCTCAGGAGTATTGAAGGACGTCTTCCATTCATCCCCTCCCTGACCCTGACCAGGTTGTATGCCCCTCTCAAATCTAACTTAGAAAAAACTTTAGCCCCAACAATCTGGTTAAACAGGTCCGGGATCAGAGGAAGCAGATAAGGTTCACAAATTGTGATACTGTTCAGCTCCCTGAAATCCAGACATGGTCTTAAAGAACTATCTTTTTTTCTTAACAAAAAAAAAAAAAACAGCGGCAACAGGTGACTTTGAGGGTCGGATGTGTCCCTTTCTTAATCTCTCAGAGATATACGTACGCATAGCGACCCTTTCAGGTTGGGAGAGATTGTTTAAACGAGATTTCGGCAACTTGGAGCCTGGGATGAGATTAATAGGGCAATCGTACTCCCGGTGAGGGGGCAGCTCCTGGACACCACTCTCTGAAACCACATCTGAAAATTCAGAGAGAAAAGATGGTAGAGTCTTGGTAGAAACCTCTGAAAGAGGCGCCGAGAGGCAATTCTCTCTGCAAAAGTCACTCCAATAATTTATTTGCCTTGCTTGCCAATCAATGGTGGGATTATGTTTAGTGAGCCAGGGTAGCCCCAACACTAGAGGTGTAGGTAATCCGCTTAGGATGAAACATGAGACATCTTCAACATGAGCATCACCCACCGTCAAACGGATATTGTGAACTATGCCCTTTAACAATTTTTGAGAAAGTGGAGCGGAATCGAAAGCAAAAACAAGTATATCTATGCCCAAAGTGCATACCTGTAAACCAGGTTATAGCAAATTGATTATCAATGATATTGACAGCTGCTCCACTATCTACAAAAATCTCACCATTTTTTTTCTTGCTCTCTAGCGCCACCCTGGCAGGTAGGACAAAACGGGAACTACAAGCAAATGGAAAACCTTCAAATTCCGCATCCACCTTGCCAATAGTACCAGATGGAATGTTTTTAGAGGATTTTTTTCTTTTTGTTTCTTTATTACCCTAAAAAAACTCCCTGAATCTCCTAGAGGGGCAAACTTGCCAAATGATTTATACCTCCACAACAGAAACAAACCCTCCTCGGAGAGCTGAATCCTCTATTATTAGAGGCAAGCAAACCCAGCTGCATGGGCTCCTCTTGAGAGGGGATTGAGAGAGACTAAGACCCTTGCACACTGAATGAGACAGCCCCACTGTTCTTGGACTGAATATGACATGAAGGAGTGATCTCTCCTCTCTCTCTCTAAGATGCCTTTCAATACGAACAGCCTGAGACATTGCAGACTCCAAGGAGGCAGGTCTCTAATGAAAGGCAAATGCATCTTTCAATCCCTCTGAAAGACCATGGCAAAATTGACTTTGGAGTGCAGCATCATTCCAACCAGAATCAGCTGCCCATCTCCGAAATTCTGAACAGTATATCTCAGCGGACTGTTTACCCTGGCACAAAAGACGCAGTCTAGATTCAGCCAGAGCAATACGATCCGGACCATCATATATCTGACCCAGGGCTAAAAAAAATTCATCCACGGATCGGAGGGGCCGTGCCCCCACCGGTGGTGAAACGGCCCAAGACTGAGCGTTATCCATGAGCAGCGAGATAATGATCCCCACCCTCTGCTCCTCATCACCAGAGGAATGGGGAAGCAGGCAAAAATGAAGTTTGCAAGCCTCTCTAAAACAAACAAAATTCTCACTACCCCCGGAGAACGTACCCGGGAGCGAGATCTTAGGCTCAGTACAAACTCCATGAACGCAAGCAGTCACCTAAAACTGAGAGACAGTTTTACGGAGATCTGCTACCTCCAGTGAAAGACCCTGAATGCGGTCAATCAAGGCTGAAACCGGATCCAGGCTTAAGATGGTTTTGGCGGTTTATAATGTCACGGATGGTGTTGCAGGAAACTAGAAGTCACAAATAAAGATCCAACTGACTTGATCCCAAACCAAGGAACATATGTGTGAGCCCTATAAAAGCCCTAGAGCTCTCCCCGAATGCTCAGCCCATGCAAAGAACTTAATGATAGAAAATTGCATGCCCTTGTACCTAGACTGAGTGACACCTGAAAACCTTACAATAGTGAGGGGACACGACCATCAGCTCCCTACACTTAATACGGTGGGAGTCAGGGTCACCTAGAATCAAGCCAACAGGAAAACACAAATAAAGGAAAAAACTTTTCTGAGGAACCAGCAGTTGCAGCATCTAGCAGTGAGCACAATCCAGGAAGTTGTATAAACCGCAAAGTGATGCAGTATGGGAGGGGATATAAAGGGATGCAATCAGTGCAACTAGATGACAGCTGAGAGAGAGAATCAAGATGAGAAAACAAAACCAAAACAAAAGAACCTCAAGCAAGAGCTGAACAACGTCATCCACTGCTCCATGTCCTTGAACATATGCTGGTAACTATGGCTGGTCAGGGGACAGGAGACATGGTGCCTCGATCTCACGGCCACATGAACCCTGTGGGTTCAGAACTCGAAGGGGAGGAGGACATTGGAGCACAGGCAATGTGTAGCCAAATGGGTGATTTTTCTACTCAGCTGACAGGAGAGAAGGGGCAGGAGCAGGAGGAGCTACAGGGTGATGAGGAAGACGAACGAGACAGAGGACCAAGACACACCATGGCAGTAGGCAGTGGAGATGGAGGCAGGGAGTCCCTCCAAGTCACTTGCAGAAATGGTACAATGCATGCTCACTTGCTTGAGTAGTGACAGCCAGGATGACTTGGCTTTCCAACTTGTTGGACCCTCGCTATCGGTCCAGAATGGGGGCCTTTTTTACACCCACCATGAGGGAGGACAAACTGAACTACTACAGAGACATCCTATGTAGTCAGTTTGCCGCTGCCTATCTGCGCCATCGTCCATCCTCTTGCATGTCTAACCAGGGGGGCCCTCTGCACTCACATTTCACTGCCATGGCTGCCGGGGAGGGGTGGGGTGGCAGGAGCAGTACCAGGTCAATCAACAGAAGCCTGAGGCTAGAGTCGATGATGAGTAGCTTTTTTCACCTGCATAGTGGAGAAACTACTCAGCAGCAGCAGCAGTTAGATCTGGAGCACGACCATAACCAGCAGGTGATAGCATACTTAGACAGCACGTTGCCACCCAACAGTGAAGATCCGCTGGACTACTGGGTAGTCAAACTGGATTTGTGGCCACAACTAACAGAGTTTGCCCTGGAAAAGCTGTCCTGCCTGGCAAGTAGTGTGGCATCAGAGCGGGTTTTTGGTGTGGTAGAGGCCATAGTTACCCCAAGGAAAACTCGCCTGTCCACCCAAAATGTGGAGAGACTGACATTTGTCAAGATGAATCAGGCGTGGATCAGCCAGGATTTCCAACCACCAATTCCTGATGCATGAGACTAGATCATCCATGGTGCCACACCAACACTTTGATAAAAGAGACCGGTTTCTTCTGGCTACCTGCCTCAGCTACTACTCTGATGCTGCAACCCGTCTGATGCCACACATATAAAGCCATTCTGTTGCCGGGTCACTTTGGGGTCTCCTGATGCAGCTGCTGCTGCCATATCCAAACTATGTCACTTTGCCATTTTGTGGTCTCCTCATGCTGCTGCCAACTTCACAATATGTCACCTTGCCACTCTGTGGCCTCCTGATGCTGCTGCCACCTTCAAACTTTGTCACCTTGCCACTCTTTGGTCTCCTCATGCTGCTGCCATCTCCACACTATGTCACCTTGACAATCTGTGGTCTCCTGATGCTGCTGCTGCTATTGCCATCTCAACACTATGTCACCGTGCCACTCTGTAGTCTCTTCATGCTGCTATCTCCACACTATGTCACCTTGCCACTCTGTGGCCTCCTGATGCTGCCGCCACCTCCAAATTATGTCACCTTGCCACTCTGTGGCATCCTCATTCTGCTGCCATCTCCACACTATGTCACCTTGCCACTGTGTGGCCTCCACATGCTGCTGTCGTATCCACACTATGTCACCTTGTCACTCTGTGGGCTCCTGATGCTGCCGCCACCTTCAAACTATGTCACCTTGCCACTATGTGGTCTCTTCATGCTGCTGCCATCAGCACACTATGTCACCTTGCTACTCCGTGGTCTCCTTATGATGCTGCTGCAGCTGCTGCTAATGCCATCTCCACACTATGTCACATTAATACTCTGTGGTCTCCTCCAGATGCTGCTGCTGCTACTGCCATCTCCACACTATGTCACCTTGCCAATCTGTGGCCTCCTGATGCTGCCGCCACCTCCAAATTATGTCACCTTGCCACTCTGTGGCCTCCTCATGCTGCTGCCATCTCCACACTATGTCATCTTGCCACTGTGTGGCCTCCACATGCTGCTGCCATATCCACACTATGTCACCTTGCCACTCTGTGGGCTCTTCATGCTGATGCCATCAGCACACTATGTCACCTTGCTACTCTGTTGTCTCCTTATGATGCTGCTGCAGCTGCTGCTGCTAATGCCGTCTCCACACTATGTCACATTAACACTCTGTGGTCTCCTCCAGATGCTGCTGCTGCTACTGCCATCTCCACACTATGTCACCTTGCCACTCTGTGGTCTCCTCATGCTGCTGCTACTCCCATCTTCACACTATGTCACCTTGCCACTCTGTGGTCTTCTCATGCTGCTGCTACTGCCATCTCCACAGTATGTCACCTTGCCACTCTGTGGTATCCTCAAGCTGCTGCCATCTCCACATTATGTCACCCTGTGGTCTCCTCATGCTGCTGCCATATCCACACTATGTCACCCTGCCACTCTGTGGCCTCCTGATGCTGCCACCACCTCCAAACTACGTCACACTTCCACTCTGTGGTCTCCTCATGCTGCTGCAATATCCACACTATGTCACCTTACCACTCTGTGGCCTCCTGATACTGCCGCAACCTACATACTATGTCACCTTGCCACTCTGTGGCCTCCTTATGCTGCAGCCAACTCCACACTATGTCACATTGCCACTCTGTGGCTTCCTGATGCTGCCACCACCTCCAAACGTTGTCACCTTGCCACTCTGTAGGATCCTCATGCTGCCATATCCACACTATGTCACCTTGCCACTCTGTGGACTCCTGATGCTGCCACCACCTCCACACTATGTCACCATGCCACTTTGTGGTGTCCTGCTGCTGTTGCTGCCATCTCCAGACTATGTTACATTGCCACTCTGTGGCCTCCTGATGCTGCCACCACCTCCAAACTATGTCACCTTGCCAATCTGTGGTCTCCTCATGCTGCTACCATATACACACTATGTCACATTGCCACCCTGTGGCCTCCTGATGCTGCCGCCACCTTCAAACTATGTCACCTTGCTACTGGGTGGTATCCTGCTGCTGCTGCTGACATTTTCACATTATGTTACATTGCCCCTCTGTGGTCTTCTCATGCTTATGCCAACTCCACACTATGTCACCTTGCCACTCTGTGGTATCCTGCTACTGCTGTTGCCATCTCTACATTTTGACACCTTGCCACTCTGTGATCTCCTCATGCTTCTGCCAACTCCACACTATGTCACCTTGTCACTCTGTGGCATCCTCCTGATGCTGCTGCTGCTACTATCAGCTACACATTATGTCATCTTGCCACTTTCAGCTACACATTATGTCATCTTGCCACTAATACTGCTACTGCCATCTCCACACTATGTCACATTGCCACTCTATGGTATCCTCCTGATGCTGTTACTGTCGCCACCTCCAGACTCGGTCACCTGTGGCCTCCTCATGCTTCTTCCACTTCACCACTATATCATAGGGCCAGTCTGTGTACTACTCATGCTGTTCCCACCCTCCCCACTTTATGACTGGGCCACTATTTTGCCTTTCAGCCTGGCTGACATAATGATTTATTTGACCTTTCTTCTGATCTGTCAGAAGGAAGGAAAAATGAGACGCACAATAGGTCCTGTCTGTGTAGCAGCTGTAAGGCCTGTATGGTCCTATCAGAATTGGCTTATGATTTGGTAGCCAAAAGCAGGAGTGGGAACAAAACACAGAAGACATGCAAATATCCCATTCATGTGTCATCTCTGTCTTACATCCACTCCTGTTTTTCTTTTGGCATTAGCAATACTGATGGATTATTGAGCAAATGCTGACCAATTGAAGGCGTATGCTCCACAGACTGAATCCGTTTTTTGTGTGTTATTGTTTTGACTGATCAGAGGAAGGGCAAATCAATCTGTGATGTCAACACAAACTTACTGCTGACACCCTCTCCACTCTGTCCGGATGGGCTCTACTTGTATAAGCGTTTACCAGAACAGGTTCTGTAGACATCTATGTGGAGTCAACTGGCGATTGTGTAAAACGAGTGCACTTCTTCTTGACGCTTACATTGACTATTCTGAGTTCATGCTTGAGTTATTTGGTGAGTTTTTGCCCCTTGACTACCCAAATAAGTAAAGTGTGCAGTGATTCTAAGAGTGAAGCCTGTCATGTGCTTGTCATACTGACTGATGGTATTTTTTCACTACCACAGCAGACTCCTTATGCCTGTTACTGCAAGGCACAGTGTACTACGCCCCTATAAAAGCTCTCTGCAGCCCGTAAATAGCAGTTTTTTAACACTCATCTCTAATCATTATCTTTGAGAAGGGAAAGAAAGAGTCAAATTCACCCTCCTCCTCCTCCCTCCTTGCCCCATAGCAGTTGTGTTGTCTTCCTCCATTGAAGGTACATCACTGGCTGTATCAACTTTTAACCACTAATGTGTGGGAAATAAAACATTTCACTCTTAGTAGTCCTATTGAGTGCACACAAAGCATATTATTCAACTTGTTTTTGATTGATCATAGCAAACATTGTCTACTGTAAATAAATCACCTTTATGGGGGTACTGTGAATACCACTTGTAAGCGTTTCTATTTTCAATGGGCTGAGTCATAGCTTCATGAAATCCACTTTGATATCACAGTCATTGCAATTTCAGAATGCCATTGAATGTAAAAGTCTGGTACAAGCTAAATACAGTGCCTTGCAAAAGTATTCACCCCCTTTACTTTTTTTGTATTTTGTTACATACAACCTTAAATTCAATGTTTTGTTAATCTGAATTTGATGTGATGGATCAGAACAGAAAAGTCTAAGTTGGTGAAGTGAAATGAGAAAAATATATAAATAAAACAATAGTTTAGAAATAGAAAACAGAAAATTGGCATGTGCATATGTTAGGAAGCCCATACAAAGCTTTGGTGCAACCAATTATCTTCAGAAGTCACATAATTAGTGAAATGATGTCTACTTGTGTGTAATTTAAGTGCCACATGATCTGTCATTAAATGTACACACCTTTTTTGAGGTGCAACACCTAAGCAAGAGGCATCACTAATCAAACACTGCCATGAAGACCAAGGAACTCTCCAAACAAGTAAGGGACAATGTTGTTGAGAAGTAAAAGTCAGGGTTAGATTATAAAAAAATATCCAAATCTTTGATGATGCCCAGGAGCACCATCAAATCTATCATAACCAAATGGAAAGAACAAGGCACAACAACAAACCTGCGAAGAGACGGCCACCCACCAAAACTCACGGGCCGGGCAAGAAGGGCATTAATCAGTGAGGCAACACAGAGACCTAAGGTAACCCTGGAGGAGCTGCAGAGTTCCACAGCAGAGACTGGAGAATCTGTACATAGGATGACAAAAAGCCGTACGCTCCATAGAGTTGGGCTTTATGGCAGAGTGGCCAGAAGAAAGCCATTACTTTCAGCTAAAACAAAAAGTCACGTTGTGAGTTTGTGAAAAGGCATGTGGGAGACTCCCAAAACATATAGAGGAAGGTGCTCTGGTCTAATGAGACTAAAATTTTACTTTTCGGCCATCAAAGAATATGTTATGTCTGGCACAAATCCAACACATAGCATCACCCAAAGAACACCATCCCCACAGTGAGACATGGTGGTGGCAGCATCATGCTGTGGGGATGTTTTTCAGCAGCCGGGACTGGGAAACTGGTCAGAGTTGAGGCAAAGATGGATGGTGCTAAATACAGGGATATTCTTGAGCAAAACCTGTCCCACTCTGTGCGCGATTTGAGGCTAGGGCGGAGGTTCACCTTCCAGCATGACAATGACCTCAAAGACACTGCTAAAGCAACACATGTAAATGTGTGAGAATGGCCAAGTCAAAGCCCAGATCTTAATCTAATAGAAAATCTGTGGTCAGACTTAAAGATTGCTGTTCACAAGCACAAACCATCCAACTTGAAGGAGCTGGAGCAGTTTTGCAAGGAGGAATGGGCAAAAATCCCAGTGGTAAGATGTGGCAAACTCATAGAGACTTATCCAAAGCGACTTGAAGCTGTGATTGCTGAAAAAGGTGGCTCTACAAAGTATTGACTTTAGGGGGGTGAATAGTTATGCAGATTGAATTTTTATGATATTTTGTCCTATTTGTTGTTTGGTTCACAATAAAAAAAAGTCAACGGGGTGAATACTTTTGCAAGGCACTGTAAGTACTTCCCCAGCAGTGGTAAATATAATAAAATAACATAGTCATACTTACCACTTTTCTCTCCTACCATATCAACTGCTGTGTTCTGGTCCTACAACTCTGATGTTGTCTTCCTGGCTGTAGCAGTAATATTCCATGCACACTTTGTCACCAGGCAGCTAATCACTGGCTTCAGTGGCATGCAACACTTGACTACTGAATCCAGTGATTGGCTGAAGTCAAGATGTGATGTGTACAGAACATCACCACTGCATCCAGGATAGCAAACACAATGGGAGGCCTGGATTTTTTTTTTAAGGGGTTGTTCAAGTTAAAAGGACCCTGTCATCAAATGGCACAATGCTGCTCTGCACATTACACAGTTCTTAAAACTAAACATGAAGCCATTTTGCTGAAATAAAAGTTAATTTTTGTCCAAATCTGAAAATCATTATGGGACCAGGAGTTACTGGGGCATATTAACTTATTCTAGCAAAATGGTTTTATGGTTAGTTAAAAAATAAAAATAAAATAAAGTCACTTATCAAACTGGTGTAAATTAGAAATGGCTTAGTTACCCATAGTAACCAATCAGATTCCATATTTCATTTTCAAAGTGCCATTGGATAATGAAAGGTGAAATCTGGTTACTATAGGTAAATAAGACATTTCTAATTTACACCAGTTTGATAAATAGGTACACAAATTTGTTTGCGTGGCTCATCTGATTGTTAACATGTTGTGCATACTCAAAGTCTATCTGATTCACCCAATCAGTATAGTTAAAATGTAGTATATCTATATAGACGAGCATTCCTCACCTGGTTGTACGCAGAGCAAAGGTATTTAATTATTAAAATAATGTATAAAACAATTGTGTAGAAAAACAATAAAAATATATTGAAATATACAAAAAGTACATATAAATAAATGCATAAATAGATTGCGTAATCTCAAAGTAGGGCGGTTCTTTTAAATGTCCAGTTAAATGTCGTTTTCCCATATGATCAGTGACACATATGGGTAATTTATTCTTCCCCCAATTTGGCATAGGAGTGCAAAGCATGCAAAAGATAGTGCAAGAATTATATATAAATATATTTATGGATTATTGTGTATAGCCTGTTTGATTTTTGTGGATATAAAAACATTTGTTTCATGAGCAGGTTGTTCTGATGGACATAAGGTGTCCTACTATAGTACTCCTGCAATCATTATTCCATTAATTCGTAAAGAGACTATATTATACAATGTCCTTCTTTGCTTGTCAATATTGCCAGCTGTGTTGCTAGGTTCCTAAAAGGTGATGCTGCAATATCTTCCAATGGTAGTGATTAAACGTTCCAATGGTCTAGGATTCATTAGTGGTGATGTGACCTAGTTGCAGTACACTCCCACAACGATTGTTAAGTTTGTAACTCTTTCAGGCAGCTGGATGTTGGGCCATCTGTGGTGTCCCACATGGCCGCCAACAACAACCAGGACTGCTGTTGCCTGTCCTGACGTCTTCACGGCTGGTAGCCGCTCATGCAGGTCCGGCTCCCCTTCTATGGTCTTGCGGTAAGATGAGAACGTGGTCATGACGTCAGTCGTTCGGCGTCCCACGTGTATGATGCCGGCATTGTTCGTCCGATCCGCGGATGTTTTTTGCCGCTGCTGGAGGTGCATCCAGGGAAAAAGGGAAGAAGTTGTACGTTGTTATTCACACGTGGGATGCGGGTATCATCTTATTCACACCAGACGTGTTTCGGAGTCCAAGACTGACTCCTTCCTCAGTGGCTAACCCGCATTTACCCATAAGGCTCATATATATAACATCTTAGGATGTACATAAGAGATGGGGTGGATTTTACCCGTATATGGATTCATCAATTATTTCTCATCAGCCAAGGTCCATAGTATACATATTTTCCTAGTGCCCATATTACACTCCAGGCTATAATTTATCCTTAAATGTCAATCCATAGTGTCCATTCTCTCAAAATATAGTTTATAAACTTGAGATTGCTGAGTTGTGTTTTGTTGCGATAATGTAGCGTGTTTTTTTTTTTTTTTTTCCTCCTTTTCTCTCTTTTCCTTGCATTTTTGGTTTTGGGGGGATGAGATTGTACCTATTATATTAAGAATTCATGTTAAAAATACATACAAAACAATTATAATGAATAAAAACATATATGGTTGTATATGATTAATATGCAGGATTGTTCTCATAATACCCACAGGTGCCTATGTATCTGTGTATCTTTTTGAAATGGTCTATTCAGATAGCTGGGATGCTTGATAGTCGATGATGTTATCTACATTTGGCAGAACGGAGAATCAGAACTCCAAATGTTCCTTGAGGAAATAAACAACAATTCAGTTAATTTACATTTCTCAGCTAACATAAATAAAGTACAGATAGAATTTTTAGACCTTAATATCAAAGAAGAAAACAGTAAACTTACCTGTTGTACATTCCAAAAGCCGACAGTAAGAAACAGTTTTTTCTGCTACACAAGCTGTCATCTACCTAGATGGCTGGCTGGTAGGGTTGAGCAAACCCAAACTGTAAAGTTCGGGTTCGTACCAAACTTTAGGATTTTTGGACCCCGGACCCGAACCCGAACATTTCTGTAAAAGTTCGGGTTCGGGTTCGGTGTTCAGAAATTTATTGGCGCTTTTTGAAAGGCTGCAGAGTAGCCAATCAACAAGCATTTAACTCTGTGCCCTTAGAAGCCATCACAGCCATGCCTACTAATGGCATGGCTGTGATTGGCCAGTGCAGCATATGACCCAGCCTCTATATAAGCTGGAGTCATGTAGGACTGCACGTCTCTCTGCTGTTACTAGTGTAGGGATAGGATGCTGCTGCTGTGAGGAATAGAATAGGAAAGGAACTTTAATCAGAACTGCAATTGAACTCCGTGATCTACATAGATTTAGTTGTGTGGGTGCAGTGCACCATCTTTTTACCCTGCCCTGAACCCAGTGAAAGAGAAAAATAACTTGTATCCATCTGTTAGTTAGGTGGGCAACGGCGGCAGCCATTTTATGCAAGCTCAGTGCACCAGCACTTAAAATTCAAGCGTTATATACTGCTGTCATATTCTGTTATTCAAAAAACTCCCATTTAGGGCAAAAAACATAATTTTGCAGCCTTTGCTGCATCTGTCATTGTGACATACACGCGTTAGATACTGTTGTTCTAGTCTGTTATTAAAAAAACACAGATTCTGGGCAAGATCCTAAATTTGGGAAATTGTCACGGCCATGGCCATGACCGTGACTCCTGAACCGCTTGCTGTTGCCTGCGGTTTTGGTTGCTCGTTCAATCACAGGTGAGGGCCGTGGGGGCCACCCTTGTGGTCATAAGTTTAAGTTTAAGTTTGTGTGATGTTTAAGTTGATGTTTTCCTTTATTATTCAGTTCAGCTATGGATCTGGGTTCCTGTGTGTGGATGTGTGTGTGCTGAGTTCTATTTGTATTGTTGTGGACTTCAGCTTGCCTACACACGGATCCAGTCAGCAAGGCTGTGGCAGGTGGCTGGAACTAGTGCAGTTCACCTGCCATATCCATAGGCCTGTTTCTGTTCCCCTTTTTCCTGCAGCTTGGCCAGACTCCTGTTCCTCCGAGTCCAGAAGGAACAGGTCGTCTTACCCTTCACTCCTAGTTCAGGGACCGGCGGAGGGTGAGTAGGGATCCGAGGTTCCTGAGCATGGGCCCTCCTACCTTCAAGGTTGGCCCATGCAGCTAGGAGTTAGGGACGGATTAGGGATGCGTTAGGAGGTGACCTGCTCCCTAATTCTCTCGTCCTGGCCGAGCAGTGGTTTACATCTTCTGGCATCGCATGGCTGAGGATTTTCCCCATCTTCAGCCGTGACAGAAATATGAGGAGAGCGTCAAATAAGGGATGTGGCACCGGTCGTGGTGCTGCTGGTGGAGCTCATGTTGCAGGGAGAGGACTTGGTCGATCTGTGCCAGCTACACGCACAAGTGAAATACCTTCTTCAGGTGCGAGTGGGTGACAGAAGATTTATAGGTATTTGGTTAGGCCTAATGCGTCTCTATGAATGGTGAGGCCAGAACAAGTACAGGCGATAGTAGATTGGGTTGCTGACAGTGCCTCCAGTTCCTTCACATTTTCTCCCACCCAGTCTCCTGCTGAAAGATCAGAGTAAGCACCTGCAGCTGATGTCCATCAGTCTTTCACCTCACCTCCTTGCAAATCAACCAAGCAGTCGGCGGAAGAGGCGGTGGTCACACAGAGACACCAGCACAGCAGAAGAGGGAGCAGGGTGCAAAAGCGGAGCAGCCGTCCCCTAGACAGTACGCCTGCCCACCGCGGCAAGGGACCGAGCACACCAAAACCAGCTCCAAGGAGTTCCCTGGCGTGGCAGTTCTTCAGGCAATGTGCTGACGACAAGACACGAGTGGTTTGCACAATGTTCAATCAGAGCCTGAAGCGTGGCATAAACATTCTCAACCTGAGCACAACCTGCATGACCAGGCATCTAAGTGCAAAGCAAGAGCTTCAGTGGAGTAGACACCTCAAAAACCAAGAAAGGTCTCTCGCTCCTCCTGCTTCCTCTTCTGCTGCAGTCTCTGCCTCTTCATCCACCTCTGAAGTGACAGTGCCACCTGCCTCCCCGGAAACAGAGGATCTGCCAGCAACACCACCATCAGGGTCAATAAGCATCTCCACAATGTCCCACGGAAGCGTTCAGCTCTCCATCTCCAAAACACTGGAGCGGAAGAGGAAGCACCCCCCTACCCACCCGCGATCCCTGGCCTTGAATGCAAGCATTGAAAAATGACTGCCCTTTGAAATGCTGTCATTCTGTTTGGTGGAGACGGAGAGTTTTAAAAGCCTTATGGCGATGACTGTCCCACAGTACGTCGTGCCCAGTCACCACTACTTTTCCAGGCATGCCATCCCTTCCCTGCACAACCAAGTTGGATACAAAATCAGATGTGCACTGCGCAACGCCATCTGTGGCAAGGTGCACCTCACTACGGATATCTAGACCAGTAAGCATGGTCAGGGACGTTATATCTCCATAACAGCACACTGGGTAAATACAATGGCGGCTGGGCCTGAGGCGGATAGCAGTTTGGCGCATGTTCTTCCACCACCGAGGATTGCAGGGCGCTTCAGTTTGCCTCCTGTTGCTTCCTCCTCCTACTCTACTTTCTTATCCTATCCTTATCCGGTCAGCGTAACACCTTCACCACCAACTTCAGCACAGCCAGGGGTAAACGACAGCAGGCAGTTTTAAAACTTATCTGTTTGGGGGACAAACCCAACACTGTGCAGAAGCTGTGGACGGGCATGGAACAACAGACCAATGAGTGGTTGGTGCCAGTGAGCCTCAAGCCCGGCCTGGTAGTGTGCAATAATGGGCGAAGTCTCGTAGCAGCTCTGGGACTAGCCAGTTTGATGCATATCCCTTGACTGAATTTGGTGGTTCAGAGATTACTTAAAAATTATTATATAGAGCCCCCCTGCGCTCCTGTTGTTTAGGCTGTGTAGATCTACTTGATGAAGCAGATCCCGCTGCTGACTGGCCGACAAGGAGCTATTGTTCTCCTCAAGTATGTATAAACAATAATATTAAATCACCCGTGGGTAATATGAGGCAAGAAAGCGCTGGATGACACAGTCAAAACAATTAATCCTCTTGAGTGAGTGCTATTTGTCTGCACTAGTAGGATAGAACGGCTGGCACAGAGAAGTTTATGGCAGTAAAAGAGGTATTGTCGGTGTTAGTCCCGGAATGTCAAAATTACTATCAGTAGTGATATTAGTATTTCCTTGGTTTACCTTTTCTTCTGATCCACAGTGATTCCTGGATTAGTGGTCCGCTTTAAGTATCGTTATTGGTAGGAAGTTGCTGATGCTGTTCTTGTGGCGTCTTCCTAGCTCACCTTCCAGCAGCCGTGCGGCTCCGGCCGGAAGCACGCGCAGCGCGAGGGAGCTTGTGTGTCTGTTGCCCGGGAGACCGCTGATGGTGACGTCACCAAGCAAAGTACGAGGGCCTCCGTAGCACAAAAAGGTTACTTACGCGTTTCGGAGCCTATCGGGCTCCTTCGTCAGGTTTAATCCATTGGTTGTACCTAAGTGGTTTAAGTAGCTCCTCCGGTTCCCATGGCAACAGGTAAACAAAGATCTTACAGCAACAGAAATGTCAGTATGTTTCCATATATTGAATATTCTTTATTATTGAAATGAAAACAATTCTATTTCCTGATTTAATCCTACCGGGGCCAGACTGTTGCATCTGAATATCCATTTACTTTCCATTCTAGACATGGCTTTGACATAATCACCTCCCCTCTTGTCTTCCTTAACCCTTTCAATGCCCCCAAACAGGGATCCTGGGAATTTTCCTTGATGAAATTCTGTGTAATGACGTGATAATGAGTGATTGTCTGATTTTTTGTTTATATTGTTGATATGTTCCCTTATTCTCACCTTAAGTTCTCTTTTGGTTCGTCCAATATATATTTTATTACATGGACATTTAATATAATAAATAACTCCTTTCGTGTGGCAAGTGATATAGTCCTTGATTGTGTATTTGCCCTGTTGTGTGTCTATTTGGAGTATGGGTTTGACTTGGTGCTTCATGGTTTTACAGTTATTACATAATCTGCAGGGGAAGAAACCCTTTTTATTGTGTGTCTTGTAATTCACTGTATCTTTTTTAATGGACGGAGCCACCAAATTAGCCAGGTTTGGGGCTTTTTTTGAAAATAAATGTAGGGTTATTGGGGATCCTGTCACCAATGATCTTGTTGTATTTTAGGATGTCCCAGTGTTTGTATATAATCCTCTTGAAATTGTTCACCCCTATACTATAGGTTGTGATAATAGGGACTTTAATCACTTTAGGATCCTCCGGATCGTTTTTATTACTTTTATTTAATATTTTATCCTTTAATAAGGTGTTTTGATCCAGGTCTTTTACTGTTCTAATAATAGGAATAAGTGATTTTAATTCATAGCCCTTTTCAGTGAATTTGGCATTTAGTAAACCAAGGAAATACTAATATCACTACTGATAGTAACTTTGACATTCCGGGACTAACACCGACAATACCTCTTTTACTGCCATAAACTTCTCTGTGCCAGCCGTTCTATCCTACTAGTGCAGACAAATAGCACTCACTCAAGAGGATTAATTGTTTTGACTGTGTCATCCAGCACTTTCTTGCCTCATATTACCCACGGGTGATTTAAAGGGAACCTGTCACCCAAAAATCGCCTATTAAGCTGTTTACAGTACCTTATAGTGCTGTATAGTCGTTTCCTGATGCACTTTTTGTTAGTTTTGCAGCATGTATGCTCAGTCAGAAATCGATGTTATATTCAGCTGCTGCCCCGTGCTTCAAGTCAGGCTTGAAGTCACGGGGGCAGCGGCCTCGGCGTCTTACATGGCCCTCTCCCCGCCCCCTGCCTCTGTGACTGACAGCCGAAATCCGATTCCGGGACCGCGCTCAACGGCCGCATGCGCAGTAAAGGGCGGCAGGAGCGCGGTCCCGGCTGCCGCGCGTACTACGCGCCGTCTTACTTTCACCGCACTGCGCATGCGCCCGACATCCTGTATCAAACGCGCCCGCGCCCGGCATCTGGGCGCGGGCGCGTTTGATACAGGATGTCGGGCGCATGCGCAGTGCGGCGAAAGTAAGACGGCGCGTAGTACGCGCGGCAGCCGGGACCGCGCTCCTGCCGCCCTTTACTGCGCATGCGGCCGTTGAGCGCGGTCCCGGAATCGGATTTCGGCTGTCAGTCACAGAGGCAGGGGGCGGGGAGAGGGCCATGTAAGACGCCGAGGCCGCTGCCCCCGTGACTTCAAGCCTGACTTGAAGCACGGGGCAGCAGCTGAATATAACATCGATTTCTGACTGAGCATACATGCTGCAAAACTAACAAAAAGTGCATCAGGAAACGACTATACAGCACTATAAGGTACTGTAAACAGCTTAATAGGCGATTTTTGGGTGACAGGTTCCCTTTAATATTATTGTTTTTACTTAAAAATTACCCTGATATGTTAGAGCTGCTGCATAAAGTGTGGGCTGTCTGTGCGCGTTTTCGGCGTTCTCACCCTGCTGCTGCTCGCCTGTCAGTGCTGCAGCGTAACTTTGGCCTTCCCGCTCACAGCCTCATATGCGACATACCCACAAGGTGGAACTTCACCTTGCACATGCTGGCCATACTGTGCGAGCAGCAGCAGGCAATAGTGGAGTTTCAGCTGCAGCACACACGGATGAGTTGCTGTGCAGAACACCACCACTTCACCACCAATGAATGGGCCTCCATGCGAGACCTGTGTTCCTTGCTGCGCTTTTTCGAGTACTCCACGAACATGGCCAGTGCCGATAACGCCGTTCTCAGTGTTACTATCCCACTTCTATGCCTCCTTGAAAAACCGCTGCTGGCGATGATGGAAGAGGATATGGCACAGGAGGAGGAGGAAGAGGGATCATTTCATAGGGTTTCCAGCCAGTCATTTACAAGTGGCTCCGACGGTGGGTTCCTGCACCCACAAATGCCAGGTACAAATTTTTCCAGCCATGGCACAGTTCTGGAGGATGACAAGGTGGAGGATGAGGAGGAGAAGACGGAGGAGGAGGAACCATGTTCACAGCAGGGTGGCCCCCAGACCAGCTCATGGCCATCACTGGTGTGTGGCTGGGGGAAACAGAGGACATAGACGATACACCTCCCACAGAGGACAGCTTTTTGTTGCCTCTGGGCAGTCTGGCACACATTAGCGATTATATGCTGCAGTGTCTCCGCAACGACCGCCAAGTTGCCCACATTCTAACTTGTGCTGATTACTGGGTGGCCACACTGTTGGATCCTAGTTACAAGGACAACGTACCATCCTTAATTCACTCACTGGAACGTGATCATAAGATGCACGAGTCCAAGTGCACGCTGGTAGAAGCGCTGCTGGTGGCATTCCCACCTGACAGCGTGAGCACAGTGGAAGCACAAGGCGAAGGCAGAGGAGGAGGAAGAGGTCGCCAACGCAGTTGGGGCACCGCCCGCACCTCAGAAGGCAGGGTTAGCATGGCCGACATGTGGAAAAACTTTGTCAGCACGCTACAACAACCAGCACCACCAGCTGATATGGAACGTCTTAGTAGGAGGCAGCATTTCAACAACATGGTGAAGCAGTATGTGTGCACATGCCTACATGTACTGAATGACCGGTCTGTCCCCTTCAACTTCTGAGTCTCCAACTTGGGCACATGGCCTGAGTTTGCCCTTTACGCCTTGGAGGTGCTGGCCTGCACTGTAGCCAGTGTATTATCTGAACGTGTGTTTAGCATGGCAGGGGGCGTCATCACAGACAAGCGCAGCCGCCTGTCCACAGCCAATGTGGACATGCTCACATTCATTACAATGAACCAGGCATGGATCCCACAGGACTTGTCCGTACGTTGTGCGGAATAGACATGTATACTGGCCTTAACGAGCCATTATTATGCTACAGCACAATTGCTCATTCTTGTATTTTGGATATTTCACACTTGGAGTGTACCCTAAAAAAAAAAAAAAAGTAAAACCAAAAATCAGTGTTGGCTACCTAGTCCTCCTCCACCGCTGCTTCCACCTACACTGCTATGTCCACCGCCTCCTCAAACTCCTACTTCATATGGACCTCCACCTCATAAATCAATTTTTAGTTCTATTTTTTATTTGTACATATTTTATTTTATGTCACTTCACTAATTTATCTGTTAAATTTTTCGGGTGTTATATACCACTGCTCTACCTAGTAGACATGTAAAAAAAAAAAAATCACGAATTTGCCTGTTATATTTTCAGGTAAAATTCACCCATTTTTGTGTGTGATATACCACTTCTATACCTAGTAGACAGTTAAAAAAAAAATCTATTATTTGTCTGACATTCAACAATTTTTGGCTGTGATATACCACTGCTCTACCTAGTAGACGTAAAAAAAAAAAATCACTAATTTGTCTGTTACATTTTCAGGTAAAATTCACCCATTTTTGTGTGTGATATACCACTTCTATACCTAGTAGACAGTTAAAAAAAAATCAATTATTTGTCTGTTACATTTTTGGGTGACATTGAACAATTTTTGGCTGTGATATACCCCTGCTCTACCTAGAAGACAAGTTAATACATTTCACAAATTTTTCTGTTACATTCTTGGGTTGATATTTATAATTTTTTGCAGTGAATAAACCCCTGCTCTGCATAGGTGACAGTGACCGAAATTTAAAAAAAATAATCTGTTCAATTGGTGGGTGACATTAACCCATTACTGGCAATGAAAACCCCCTGCTCTGCATAGGTGACAGGGAAGTAAATTTCTAAAATTCATCTTTAATTGGCCCTTTCATTCGATCCTTCTGCTTTAATAACTTGTCCCACATTTCCGCTTCATTCCATTGCATCCCTTGGAGGTGGTCTCTCTTTCTCACGCTCCCTCTCCGGTGTGGAACCTTGATTTGCCGATAACAGTGATCAACATGGAAGGCTCAGAAAAGAACATCGAAAGTTGAAAGAGAAGATATCAAAATGGATCGTGGACGTCACAGAGACGTGAAATCAGGCAGAAGTTATCTAGAGTCAACAAAGCGGCAGCAGAGCCCATCCTGGCTAACGTTTCCAAATCCAAAATACCCCAGTGACAATCCCTATAATTTTTTATTAATCATTCCAATAACAGGGCATCTTAAGAGTCCTGTATTGTTATTTATTGTCACTACCTCCCCGAGTCAGGAGTGGGTAATTGCCGCACGCCCCCTCCTTAACTTGAAGCCTATGCTTCAATACTTTGTCCCACATTTCCACTCAATTACATTTAATTTCATCCATTGACCTCCCTTTGATGTGGTATCCCTTTCCCAGGCTCCCTCTCCGGCCTGGAACCCTGATTCCCCACCACCGGTGATCACCATGGTAGGCGCAAAAAAGAACATTGAAAGTTTATAGAGAAGATATCCAATTGGATAGTGGGCAACACGGGGACGTGGAACATGGTGGGGCAGTATGTGTGCACACGCCTACACGTACTGAATGATTGGTCTGCCCCCTTCAACTTTTGGGTCTCCAAATTGGGCACATGGCCTGAGCTTGCCCTTTATGCCTTGTAGGTGCTGGCCTGCCCTGCAGCCAGTGTATTGTCTGAATGTGTGTTTAGCACGACTGGAGGGGGTTATCACAGGTTATTTTTCCCAATGTTTTGGGGTGTACCCTAATTTTAAAAAATAAATTTAAAACCAAAAAGCAGTGTAGGCTACCTCCTCCTCGTTCACCGCCGCTTCCACCTACACCGCCACATCCACCGCCTCCTCAACCTCCTACTCCATATGGACCTCGTCCTCCTAGATCAAGATTTTATTCGATTTTTTTACGTATTTTGTGTTATTTAAATTCATTTCCCTATCCACAGAACACTTACCATGCTCTTAACCACATTTTGATGCCTTCTGCAGCTCTCTAGTCTTTTCCATGACATTTTTACAGCCATTTTAGTGCTCAAAAGTTCGGGTCCCCATTGACTTCAATGGGGTTCGGGGTCAAGTTTGGGTCCCAAACTTTTTTGTGAAGTTTGGTCGAACCTGAACATCCAGTTGTCCAATCATCTCCATTGGCTGGTATTCCGGAGGGTCAATTTAGAAGCTTAAAACGCAATTGTACAAGTGAGGAAAGGTTTGAGTACGAAGCACAACTAATGAAAGATCATTTTGTCTCTAGAGAATACTCCCCGATAGGGTTAGAAACATCCTTATCTAAAGTGAGGAATCTCGATAGAAAACCCTTTTTCACTGATGAGAAAACTAAAAATTATGATACATCTGAAAAAGAAGAAACTCTATGTATCATAATACCCCTTAGTGCCCAACAAAAAAAAGTGGAACAGATTTTCCGAACATATTGGCATCACATTCAAAAAGACAAATTGATAGGCCCCCTACATTGCCTGGAATCCACACATAATCTATACAAAGGCCCAAGACCTGGGATTAAAAGCTGCCTCATTCATTAAAGCACACAACAAGAAATTAAAACACCCAATGCGATGGGTTTTATAGATGCAACAAATGTTTTAATTGTGAAACAACCACCTTTCAAAAGAAGACAGAAAAACTACACTCAACCACAACCACTTTTGAGTATGAAATTTTAAAAAAATTCACCTGTAACAGCACAAATGTGATCTATATAGTGCAATGCCCCTTTAAAAAAACAGTATGTAGGGAGAAATAAAAGGACACTAAAAAGGCAGATATCAGAACACATCAATAATTAAGAATGGATATAAATAGGGATGAGCGAACCCGAACTGTATAGTTCGGGTTCGTACCGAATTTTGGGGTGTCCATGACACGGACCCGAACCCGGACATTTTCGTAAAAGTCCTGGTTCGGGTTCGGTGTTCGTCGCTTTCTTGGCGCTTTTTGAAAGGCTGCAAAGCAGCCAATCAACAAGCGTCATACTACTTGCCCCAAGAGGCCGTCACAGCCATGCCTACTATTGGCATGGCTGTGATTGGCCAGAGCACCATGTGACCCAGCCTCTATTTAAGCTGGAGTCACATAGCGCCGCCCGTCACTCTGCTCTGATTAGCGTAGGGAGAGGTTACAGCTGCGACAGTAGGGCGAGATTAGGCAGTGATTAACTCCTCCAAAAGACTCCATCCAGTGATCGATCTGCAGCTGTGGATGATTGAAATGCTGCTATTTAATTGCTCACTGTTTTTAGGCTGCCCAGAGCTTTTTTCAGTCACTTTTTTCTGGGGTGATCGGCGGCCATTTTGTGTCTTGTGTTGCGCCAGCACAAGCTGCCACCAAGTGCATTTAACCCTCAATGGTGTGGTTGTTTTTTGGCTAAAGCCTACATCAGGGTCAAGCTGTCACACCAAGTGCATTTAAAAAGCAATAGTCTGTTTATTTTTTGGCCATATACTACATCAGGGGCAAGCTGCGCCTGTCACCAAGTGCATTTAACCCTCAATGGTGTGGTTGTTTTTTGGCTAAATCCTACATCAGGGTGAAGCTGTCACACCAAGTGCATTTAACCAGCAATAGTCTGTTTATTTTTTGGCCATATACTACATCAGGGGCAAGCTGTCACCAAGTGCATTTAACCCTCAATGGTGTGGTTGTTTTTTGGCTAAATCCTACATCAGGGTGAAGCTGTCACACCAAGTGCATTTAACCAGCAATAGTCTGTTTATTTTTTGGCCATATACTACATCAGGGGCAAGCTGCGCCTGTCACCAAGTGCATTTAACCCTCAGTAGTGTGGTTGGTCAAGCTGTCACACCAAGTGCATTTAACCAGCAATAGTCTCTTTATTTTTTGGCCATACACTACATCAGGGGCAACCTGCGCCTGTCACCAAATGCATTTAACCCTCAGTAGTGTGGTTGGTCAAGCTGTCACACCAAGTGCATTTACCCAGCAATAGTCTGTTTATTTTTTTGGCCATATACTACATCAGGGGCAAGCTGCGCCTGTCACCAAGTGCATTTAACCCTCAGTAGTGTGGTTGGTCAAGCTGTCACACCAAGTGCTTTAACCATCAATAGTGTGGTTATTTTTTGGCCATATCCCAGTCTAATTTTGTCAGTAAACGTATACCTGTCACCCAGCGCCTAAATACTAGGCCTCAAGTTTATATCCAGCTAAATCTGTTGTTACTGGTGTGGCTGGGCAAGTTATTTAGTGTCCGTCAAAACACATTTTTTGTTCTGGGTTGAAATACAATTCCCAATTTAGCAATTTCCTAATTTAGTGGTTTCTGCTGTATCAGAGCTATTTGAAATCTATCCCTAAAAGGGTATATAATATTCAAGGTGCACATAGGGTCATTCTGAATAACTTCACACACACGCTACTGTGCATTTCCAAGTCTAATTCTGTCAGTAAACCTATACCTGTCACCCAGCGCCTAAATACTAGGCCTCAAATTTATATCCAGCTAAATCTGTCGTTACTGCTGTACTGTTGTGGCTGGGCAAGTTATTTAGTGTCCGTCAAAGCACATTTTTTGTTCTGGGTTGAAATACAATTCCCAATTTAGCAATTTCCTAATTTAGTGGTTTCTGCTGTATCAGGCCTACTTTAAATACATCCCTAAAAGGGTATATCAGATTCAAGGTGCACATAGGGTCATTCTCAATAACTTCCCACACACGCTACTGTGCATATCCCAGTCTAATTCTGTCCGTAAAACGTTTACCTGTCACCCAGCGCCTAAATACTAGGCCTCAAATTCATAGTCAGCTAAATCTGTGGTTACTGCTGTGCCTGTATTAGTGTAATACGGTACCTAAATAGATAGCCAGATAGTGTTAGGTGTTTGTAAAAAAAAGGCCTGAATTTGAATTCAATACATTGGGCCAAATAATATTTTTGTTGTTGTGGTGAACGATAACAATGAGGAAAACATCTAGTAAGGGACGCGGACGTGGACATGATCGTGGTGGTGTTAGTGGACCCTCTGGTGCTGGGAGAGGACGTGGCCGTTCTGCCACATCCACACGTCCTAGTGTACCAACTACCTCAGGTCCCAGTAGCCGCCAGAATTTACAGCGATATATGGTGGGGCCCAATGCCGTTCTAAGGATGGTAAGGCCTGAGCAGGTACAGGCATTAGTCAATTGGGTGGCCGACAGTGGATCCAGCACGTTCACATTATCTCCCACCCAGTCTTCTGCAGAAAGCACAGAGATGGCGCCTGAAAACCAACCCCATCAGTCTGTCACATCACCCCCATGCATATCAGGGAAACTGTCTGAGCCTCAAGTTATGCAGCAGTCTCTTATGCTGTTTGAAGACTCTGCTGGCAGGGTTTCCCAAGGGCATCCAACTAGCCCTTCCCCAGCGGTGGAAGACATAGAATGCACTGACGCACAACCACTTATGTTTCCTGATGATGAGGACATGGGAATACCACCTCAGCAAGTCTCTGATGATGACGAAACACAGGTGCCAACTGCTGCGTCTTTCTGCAGTGTGCAGACTAAACAGGAGGTCAGGGATCAAGACTGGGTGGAAGACGATGCAGGGGACGATGAGGTCCTAGACCCCACATGGAATGAAGGTCGTGCCACTGACTTTCACAGTTCGGAGGAAGAGGCAGTGGTGAGACCGAGCCAACAGCGTAGCAAAAGAGGGAGCAGTGGGCATAAGCAGAACACTCGCCGCCATTAGACTCCACCTGCTACTGACCGCCGCCATCTGGGACCGAGCACCCCAAAGGCAGCTTCAAGGAGTTCCCTGGCATGGCACTTCTTCAAACAATGTGCTGACGACAAGACCCGAGTGGTTTGCACGCGGTGCCATCAGAGCCTGAAGCGAGGCATTAACGTTCTGAACCTTAGCACAACCTGCATGACCAGGCACCTGCATGCAAAGCATGAACTGCAGTGGAGTAAACACCTTAAAAACAAGGAAGTCACTCAGGCTCCCCCTGCTACCTCTTCTGCTGCTGCCGCCTCGGCCTCTTCTGCTGCTGCCGCCTCGGCCTCTTCCTCCGCCTCTGGAGGAACGTTGGCACCTGCCGCCCAGCAAACAGGGGATGTACCACCAACACCAACACCACCTCCGTCACCAAGCATCTCAACCATGTCACACGGCAGCGTTCAGCTCTCCATCTCACAAACATTTGAGAGAAAGCGTAAATTCCCACCTAGCCACCCTCGATCCCTGGCCCTGAATGCCAGCATTTCTAAACTACTGGCCTATGAAATGCTGTCATTTAGGCTGGTGGACACAGACAGCTTCAAACAGCTCATGTCGCTTGCTGTCCCACAGTATGTTGTTCCCAGCCGCCACTACTTCTCCAAGAGAGCTGTGCCTTCCCTGCACAACCAAGTATCCGATAAAATCAAGTGTGCACTGCGCAACGCCATCTGTAGCAAAGTCCACCTAACCACAGATACGTGGACCAGTAAGCACGGCCAGGGACGCTATATCTCCCTAACTGCACACTGGGTAAATGTAGTGGCAGCTGGGCCCCAGGCGTAGAGCTGTTTGGCGCACGTCCTTCCGCCGCCAAGGATCGCAGGGCAACATTCTTTGCCTTCTGTTGCCACCTCCTCCTTCTCAGCTTCCTCCTCCTCTTCTTCCACCTGCTCCTCCAGTCAGCCACACACCTTCACCACCAACTTCAGCACAGCCCGGGGTAAACGTCAGCAGGCCATTCTGAAACTCATATGTTTGGGGGACAGGCCCCACACCGCACAGGAGTTGTGGCGTGGTATAGAACAACAGACCGACGAGTGGTTGCTGCCAGTGAGCCTCAAGCCCGGCCTGGTGGTGTGCGATAATGGGCGAAATCTCGTTGCAGCTCTGGGACTAGCCGGTTTGATGCACATCCCTTGCCTGGCGCATGTGCTGAATTTGGTGGTGCAGAAGTTCATTCACAACTACCCCGACATGTCAGAGCTGCTGCATAAAGTGCGGGCCGTCTGTTCGCGCTTCCGGCGTTCACATCCTGCCGCTGCTCACCTGTCTGCGGTACAGCGTAACTTCGGCCTTCCCGCTCACCGCCTCATATGCAACGTGCCCACCAGGTGGAACTCCACCTTGCACATGCTGGACAGACTGTGCGAGCAGCAGCAGGCCATAGTGGAGTTTCAGCTGCAGCACGCACGGGTCAGTTGCACTGCGGAACAGCACCACTTCACCACCAATGACTGGGCCTCCATGCGAGACCTGTGTGCCCTGTTGCGCTGCTTCGAGTACTCCACCAACATAGCCAGTGGCGATGACGCCGTTATCAGCGTTACAATACCACTTCTATGTCTCCTTGAGAAAACACTTAGGGCGATGATGGAAGAGGAGGTGGCCCAGGAGGAGGAGGAGGAGGAGGAGGAGGAAGAGGGGTCATTTTTAGCACTTTCAGGCCAGTCTCTTCGAAGTGACTCAGAGGGAGGTTGTTTGCAACAGCAGAGGCCAGGTACAAATGTTGCCAGCCAGGGCCCACTACTGGAGGACGAGGAGGAAGAGGAGGAGGTGGAGGAGGATGAAGCATAGTCACAGCGGGGTGGCACCCAACGCAGTTCGGGCCCTTCACTGGTGCGTGGCTGGGGGGAAAGGCAGGACGATGACGATACGCCTCCCACAGAGGACAGCTTGTCCTTACCCCTGGGCAGCCTGGCACACATGAGCGACTACATGCTGCAGTGCCTGCGCAACGACAGCAGAGTTGCCCACATTTTAACGTGTGCGGACTACTGGGTTGCCACCCTGCTGGATCCACAGTACAAAGACAATGTGCCCACCTTACTTCCTGCACTGGTGCGTGATAGGAAGATGCACGAGTACAAGTGCACGTTGGTAGACGCGCTACTGAGAGCATTCCCAAATGTCACAGGGGAACAAGTGGAAGCCCAAGGCCAAGGCAGAGGAGGAGCAAGAGGTCGCCAAGGCAGCTGTGTCACGGCCAGCTCCTCTGAGGGCAGTGTTAGCATGGCAGAGATGTGGAAAAGTTTTGTCAACACGCCACAGCTAACTGCACCACCACCTGATACGCAACGTTTTAGCAGGAGGCAACATTTCACTAACATGGTGGAACAGTACATGTGCACACCCCTCCACGTACTGACTGATGGTTCGGCCCCATTCAACTTCTGGGTCTCTAAATTGTCCACGTGGCCAGAGCTAGCCTTTTATGCTTTGGAGGTGCTGGCCTGCCCGGCGGCCAGCGTTTTGTCTGAACGTGTATTAAGCACGGCAGCGGGCGTCATTACAGACAAATGCAGCCGCCTGTCTACAACCAATGTGGACAAGCTGACGTTCATAAAAATGAACCATGCATTTATCCCACAGGACCTGTCCGTCCCTTGTCCAGATTAGACATTAACTACCTCCCCTTAACCATATATTATTGTACTCCAGGGCACTTCCTCATTCAATCCTATTTTTATTTTCATTTTACCATTATATTGCGAGGCTACCCAAAGTTGAATGAACCTCTCCTCTGTCTGGGTGTCGGGGCCTAAATATATGCCAATGGACTGTTCCAATGTTGGGTGACGTGAAGCCTGATTCTCTGCTATGACATGCAGACTAATTCTCTGCTGACATGAAGACAGATTCTCTGTTACGGGACCTCTCTCCTCTGCCTGTGTGCTGGGCCTAAATATATGACAATGGACTGTTGCAGTGGTGGCTGACGTGAAGCCTGATTCTCTGCTATGACATGCAGACTGATTCTCTGCTGACATGAAGCCAGATCCTCTGTTACGGGACCTATCTCCTCTGCCTGTGTGCTGGGCCTAAATATATGACAATTGACTGTTGCAGTGGTGGCTGACGTGAAGCCTGATTCTCTGCTATGACATGCAGACTGATTCTCTGCTGACATGAAGCCAGATCCTCTGTTACGGGACCTCTCTCCTCTGCCTGGGTGCTGGGCCTAAATATATGACAATGGACTGTTGCACTGGTGGCTGACGTGAAGCCTGATTCTCTGCTATGACATGCAGACTGATTCTCTGCTGACATGAAGACAGATTCTCTGTTACGGGACCTCTCTCCTCTGCCTGGGTGCTGGGCCTAAATATATGCCAATGGACTGTTGCAATGGTGGCTGACATGAAGCCTGATTCTCTGCTATGACATGCAGACTGATTCTCTGCTGACATGAAGCCAGATCCTCTGTTATGGGACCTCTTTCCTCTGCCTGGGTGCTGGGCCTAAATATATGACAATGGACTGTTGCACTGGTGGCTGATGTGAAGCCTGATTCTCTGCTATGACATGAAGACAGATTCTCTGTTACGGGACCTCTCTACTCTGCCTGTGTGCTGGGCCTAAATATCTGACAATGGACTGTTGCAGTGGTGGCTGACGTGAAGCCTCATTCTCTGCTATGACATGCAGACTGATTCTCTGCTGACATGAAGACAGATTCTCTGTTACGGGACCTCTCTCCTCTGCCTGGGTGCTGGGCCTAAATACAGACGTGGACAAAATTGTTGGTACCCTTTGGTCAATGAAAGAAAAAGTCACAATGGTCACAGAAATAACTTTAATCTGACAAAAGTAATAATAAATTAAAATTCTATAAATGTTAACCAATGAAAGTCAGACATTGTTTTTCAACCATGCTTCAACAGAATTATGTAAAAAAATAAACTCATGAAACAGGCATGGACAAAAATGATGGTACCCCTAACTTAATATTTTGTTGCGCAACCTTTTGAGGCAATCACTGCAATCAAACGCTTCCTGTAACTGTCAATGAGACATCTGCACCTCTCAGCAGGTATTTTGGCCCACTCCTCATGAGCAAACTGCTCCAGTTGTGTCCGGTTTGAAGGGTGCCTTTTCCAGACTGCATGTTTCAGCTCCTTCCAAAGATGCTCAATAGGATTGAGGTCAGGGCTCATAGAAGGCCACTTTAGAATAGTCCAATTTTTTCCTCTTAGCCATTCTTGGGTGTTTTTAGCGGTGTGTTTTGGGTCATTGTCCTGTTGCAAGACCCATGACCTGCGACTGAGACCAAGCTTTCTGACACTGGCTAGTACATTTCTCTCTAGAATTCCTTGATAGTCTTGAGATTTCATTGTACCCTGCACAGATTCAAGACACCCTGTGCCAGACGCAGCAAAGCAGCCCCAGAACATAACAGAGCCTCCTCCATGTTTCACAGTAGGGACAGTGTTCTTTTCTTGATATGCTTCATTTTTTCGTCTGTGAACATACAGCTGATGTGCCTTGGCAAAAACTTCGATTTTTGTCTCATCTGTCCACAGGACATTCTCCCAGAAGCTTTGTGGCTTGTCAACATGTAGTTTGGCATATTCCAGTCTTGCTTTTTTATGATTCGTTTTCAACAATGGTGTCCTCCTTGGTCGTCTCCCATGTAGTCCACTTTGGCTCAAACAACGACGGATGGTGCGATCTGACACTGATGTTCCTTGAGCATGAAGTTCACCTTGAATCTCTTTAGAAGTCTTTCTAGGCTCTTTTGTTACCATTCGGATTATCCGTCTCTTAGATTTGTCATCAATTTTCCTCCTGCGGCCACGTCCAGGGAGGTTGGCTACAGTCCCATGGATCTTAAACTTATGAATAATATGTGCAACTGTACTCACAGGAACATCTAGTTGCTTGGAGATGGTCTTATAGCCTTTACCTTTAACATGCTTGTCTATAATTTTCTTTCTGATCTCTTGAGACAGCTCTTTCCTTTGCTTCCTCTGGTCCATGTCGAGTGTGGTACACACCATATCACCAAACAACACAGTGATTACCTGGAGCCATATATATAGGCCCAATGGCTGATTACAAGGTTGTAGACACCTGTGATGCTAATTAGTGGACACACCTTGAATTAACATGTCCCTTTGGTCACATTATGTTCTGTGTTTTCTAGGGGTACCATCATTTTTGTCCATGCCTGTTTCATGAGTTTATTTTTTTACATAATTCTGTTGAAGCATGGTTGAAAAACAATGTCTGACTTTCATTGGTTAACATTTATAGAATTTTAATTTATTATTACTTTTGTCAGATTAAAGTTATTTCTGTGACCATTGTGACTTTTTCTTTCATTGACCAAAGGGTACCAACAATTTTGTCCACGTCTGTATATGCCAATGAACTGTTGCAGTGGTGGCTGATGTGAAGCCTGATTCTCTGCTATGACATGCAGACTAATTCTCTGCTGACATGAAGACAGATTCTCTGTTACGGGACCTCTCTCCTCTGCCTGTGTGTTGGGGCCTAAATATCTGAGAATGGACTGTTCCAGTGGTGGGTGACGTGAAGCCTGATTCTCTGCTATGGGACCTCTCTCCAATTGATATTGGTTAATTTTTATTTATTTTATTTTTATTATTATTCATTTCCCTATCCACATTTGTTTGCATGGGATTTACCTACATGTTGCTGCCTTTTGCAGCCCTCTAGCCCTTTCCTGGGCTGTTTTACAGCCTTTTTAGCGCCAAAAAGTTCGGGTCCCCATTGACTTCAATGTGGTTCGGGTTCGGGACGAAGTTCGGATCGGGTTCGGATCCCGAACCCGAACATTTCCAAGAAGTTCGGCCGAACTTCTCAAACCCGAACATCCAGGTCAACTCTAGATATAAACAACACTCACTGTCAAAACATTTCAAGTTATTTCATAAACAAGATCCCAAGGGCCTATCTTTTGCGTCAATTGAAAGAGTTGAGGAACACTGGATAAGAGGAAACCACATTATGTCATTATGAAGATGTCTTGCATAGAATCGAAATACATATTCAAATTGAACACACTCATACCGGAAGGACTGAATGCAGATTTTGAGATGTTCGGCTTCCCATAAACCCACAGGGGTGGGCGCCCCTGGCCGATGAAGGGTCGGCGTCTGGCTGCTTATGAGCACCCAACCCTCCCTCGGTAGGAGGCTCCCTCCCCTTCCCCTCCTATCAAACATTCAAGCTATCTGAAGAGACCTTTGCACCTGTGGGTACTATGAGAACAATCCCGCATATGAATCTTATACAACCATATATGTTTTTATTCATTATAATTGTTTTGTATGTATTTATAACAAGAATTCTTAGTATAATAGGTAAAATCTAATACCCCTAAACCAAAAATGCAAGGAAAAGAGAGAAAAGGAGGGGAAAAAAAACAAAAAACGCTGCATTATCGCAACAAAAACACTACTCAGCCATCTCAAGTTTATTAACTATATCTTGAGAGAATGGACACTATGGATTGTCATTTAAGGATAAATTATAGCCTGGTGTGTAATATGGGCACTGGGAAATAATGGACCTTGGCTGATGAGAAATAATAGATGAATGTATCCATATACGGGTGAAATCCACCCCATCTCTTTTATACATCCCAAAATGGTATATATAGGAGCCTTATGGGTAAATGCGGGTTAGCCACTGAGGAAAGAGTCAGTCTTGGACTCCGAAACTCGTCTGGTGGGAATAAGACGATACCCACATCCCACATGTGAATAGCAACGTACAACTTCTTTCACCTTTTCCCTGGAAGTGCTTCCAGCCGCAGCGGCAAACCCTGTCTGCGGACCGGCCGAAAAAGAACGGCATTATACACGTGGGATGCCAAAGGACTGACGTCACGCCACGTTCTCATCTTACCGCGAGACCATAGAAGGGGAGCCGGACCTGCACGAGCGGCAGTCCTGGTTGTTGTTGGCGGCCACGTGGGATGCAAAGGATGGCCCAACAAACAGACTATACACTATATATCTAATTCTTGCACTTTTTGCACTCCTATGCCAAATTGGGGAAGAATAAATTACCTTTATGTGTCCCTGATCATATGGGAAAACACTACTATTAACTGGACATTTAAAATAACTGCCCTACTTTGAGAATATGCAATTTATTTATTTATATGTACCTTATATATATATATATATATATATATATGTATATATATATATATATATATATATATATATGTATATATATATATATATATATATATATATATATATACATATTTATAATTTTTTTTACAGAATTGTTGTCTACATTATTTGAATTAATAAATACTTTTGCTCTGCGTACAACCAGGCGAGGAGTGCTCATCTATATAGATATACTACAGTTTGATAAATAACCCTATACGTTTGAAAACTGTAATCTGCCATTTGCTGCATAGGCTCAAGATGATGACAGTTTGCTTTTAACTAGGACAACCCCTTAAAATAATCTATATTTCACAATAGATGTGTGTTAATGGGAAGCAAACAAATTCAAATTCATATCTTTAAGTTTAAGAACTTTTTGTTTTGCAAGGAAGTGACAGTAAAGGACTGTATGGTCAGATGTGACATAAAAGGTGGCAGTCTTCACAGAGGTCTTGTCAGATCTTCTCCTTCAAAGAACATTCTAAAGTTAAAGCTTTTTCCTGGAGCAGCTCTCTGTTCTGCTCCATCTTGACAGAATATATGAGAAATGCTGTATATAGGAGATGCACATTGTTCCAGTCCATACTAACCTAACATAATACAGAGAGCAAGAATGCTATATGATACCGCACACTGGAAAGTAGAGGCCTTTACTCTCTCCTGGTTTCACCCCTCTTATCAAGATTAACACTTGGGGAACTCCCATAACCTCATTGTCAGCCAGCCTCTCTTGGGATGTGTTGAGGAGAGGTGAGCTGTCCAGTATCACTATGAAGAGGAATTAGAGGGCAAAGGAAAAAGATTTAAAACTTTTACTCAATATTAAAACCGGAACATTGTTCTGCTTCAAGTAGCTTATCATTTATAATGTATTCTCAATTAAAAGTGTTATTAGAATCAGATCATTATCTGTGTTTGTCAATCATCAGTGATAAGTATTCCTTACAGATATCTCTAGAATTACATCTACCTGTACTTGTATTAAAGATGAGTGACAATGCAACATAATCGTAGTACACTTAGCTCATCATGCCCGCTGTAGACATAGAACATACAGATGTGTCCTTTCTTGCATTTCCTCTTAGTTTGAGGCATTTCAAGTTGAGTGGCATGAGATGACCAGCTTAATAACATGGGTTACTCCTTCAGATGTTTTATTTATTTATTTATTTTTAACAGAGCTGGTCATTTTTAGTGTTGATCACAAATATTCAAATTGTGTCACGACCCCTGGTCATGGTCGTGACTCCTTGGGTGCCGCATGCTGTTGCCCGTGGTTTGGGAGTTCGTCAACCGCAGCTGGGGCACTTAGTTGTTTGCCTCAGGTGCGGTTGCCGCGGACAACAAGTGTGCGTGCGGTTGCCCTTGGCAACGTGTTTTATGTGCACTCCCTTTGTCGTTTTGTGGTGCACGAGGTTATGTATTATGTGCACTTCCCCTTATATGTGTGTTTTCCCTTCTGTGTGCTGGAAGGGTTAACTTCCTTCCCAGTGTGTGTGATGTCACTGGGTGTGGTTGATCGTTGGGTGGGGCCTCTTGGCCTATAAAGCCTCAGTCCCTGGCTGGGCTCAGTAGGTTGCTCTCAGCCATGCTGGCTGGAGCAGCCTCCTGTCTCCTCCATCTGCCTGGTGAGGACCATCCTTCTGGTCATAAAACCTCTGTCAGTTTATTCTGTGTTTCATGGTGTTATTTAGGTGTGTGCGGGGTTATCTTGTTAGTGCAGCTTATGGTTTCCTGGTTTCCCTTGTATGTCTGGTGTGTGCTGTGTCCTTTATGTTGCTGTGGACATCAGCACTTGTTCATGGGTTCCAGGTTTGTGTGTCTGTGGCAGGTAAGTGCAGGACTAGTCTCACTTACCTGTCATTTCCATATGTCTGTTGATGTTCCCCCTGTGTTGCTTGGCCGTTGAGACTCCTGCTCCTCCGTGTCTAGGAGGAGCAGGTCGTCTTACTCTGTCCCCTAGTTCAGGGCCGACTTGAGGGCTTGTAGGGACTCTTAGGTTCCGGCGTATGAGCCCTCCTACCACCGAGGTCGGCTCATACAGACAGGAGACAGGGTCAGCGTTAGGGACGCTATAGGAGGTGACCTGCTCCCTAACTCTGTGGTCCCGGCCAAGGGGTAACCCCACCATCTCCTGGCACCGCACGGCTGGGGGTTTCCCCCACCGCCAGCCGTGACAGTATGACCAGAACTGGCACCTCACCTGGTCTTCCTTCGTAAGAGGGTGAAGCATGCATCCATTGACCGTTGGGGTGCATGCGCGTTCTCCGGAGGGAGAGCGTTACGGGGTTCACCGTTAACGGCGCGGTTGGTGGCTTTTCCCCGCCACCTTGCTAACCGTGTCCGTGTTGGTGACCCCTCGTCCCTCTCAGGGTTCCTATCTCTGGTCGTCTGCTGGCAGCATTCCTTCGGTGTTCCGGCAGGTGTGCTGGTTGGGGAGTGTCTGCTGGCAGCGACCTGGAGTAGGAACGTCCTCCTGAGTTGGACGCGGTGTCCTGTTTTCCTCCTCCAGACTGCTTTGTTGGCTGGCGACCTGGGGACTGTTGTGTACGGTCCAGGTCTGTTGGCGGCAGTTCCGGGGGGAGATACGGGCATCTATCTGGCAGTGCCTCCAGTGTTCTCTCTTCCAGTCTGCTCTGTTGGCTGGCGACCTGGGACTGTTGTGTACGGTCCAGGTCTGTTGGTGGCAGCTCTGGAGGGAGACACTGGTGGTTATCAGGCATTGCCCCTCCCCCCCCTCCCTGTTGTTTTGGTCCCACCAGCTTCCCTTTTCGGTTGGAGGGGGCTTTGAGGGGAGGGAGTGTCACGACCCCTGGTCATGGTCGTGACTCCTTGGGTGCCGCATGCTGTTGCCCGTGGTTTGGGAGTTCGTCAACCGCAGCTGGGGCACTTAGTTGTTTGCCTCAGGTGCGGTTGCCGCGGACAACAAGTGTGCGTGCGGTTGCCCTTGGCAACGTGTTTTATGTGCACTCCCTTTGTCGTTTTGTGGTGCACGAGGTTATGTATTATGTGCACTTCCCCTTATATGTGTGTTTTCCCTTCTGTGTGCTGGAAGGGTTAACTTCCTTCCCAGTGTGTGTGATGTCACTGGGTGTGGTTGATCGTTGGGTGGGGCCTCTTGGCCTATAAAGCCTCAGTCCCTGGCTGGGCTCAGTAGGTTGCTCTCAGCCATGCTGGCTGGAGCAGCCTCCTGTCTCCTCCATCTGCCTGGTGAGGACCATCCTTCTGGTCATAAAACCTCTGTCAGTTTATTCTGTGTTTCATGGTGTTATTTAGGTGTGTGCGGGGTTATCTTGTTAGTGCAGCTTATGGTTTCCTGGTTTCCCTTGTATGTCTGGTGTGTGCTGTGTCCTTTATGTTGCTGTGGACATCAGCACTTGTTCATGGGTTCCAGGTTTGTGTGTCTGTGGCAGGTAAGTGCAGGACTAGTCTCACTTACCTGTCATTTCCATATGTCTGTTGATGTTCCCCCTGTGTTGCTTGGCCGTTGAGACTCCTGCTCCTCCGTGTCTAGGAGGAGCAGGTCGTCTTACTCTGTCCCCTAGTTCAGGGCCGACTTGAGGGCTTGTAGGGACTCTTAGGTTCCGGCGTATGAGCCCTCCTACCACCGAGGTCGGCTCATACAGACAGGAGACAGGGTCAGCGTTAGGGACGCTATAGGAGGTGACCTGCTCCCTAACTCTGTGGTCCCGGCCAAGGGGTAACCCCACCATCTCCTGGCACCGCACGGCTGGGGGTTTCCCCCACCGCCAGCCGTGACAAATTGTGAATTTTTATCGCAAATATCGGCACTTCGAGAATTTGCGAATATTTAGAATATAGTGATATATATTCGTAATTTTGAATATTCAAGATTTTTTTTAAACCGTACACATGATCCCTCCCTGCTTCTAGATTTTGGGACAATGAGAAGGCAGCAATATCTTTGAATTTAGGAGTAGTGTTGATGCCTCGGCAAACGTATCTTTTACTGCAGAGGAGAAATCTCGTCTTGCAGCGCCGCATACACCGACTTTTGTGTAATCTGACAGCAGCGCAATGCTTCTGTCAGAATGCACATCAGTGCTGCAGCTAGTCGATCGGTTGGTCCACCTGGAAGGTAAAAAAAACAAAACAAAAAAGAAAAGAAAAAACCAGGCCGCAATGCAATAAATTTATTTACTTTATAATAACATTTGAACGGAACATATAAACTTTATTTAACTTTTTGAACAGAACGCTAACTTATTTGCTTACTGGTGGTTTTATTTTTATTTTTTTACCTTTATAGGACAAATCTCTCCTTCCCCATGGGACAATGTGCAAAGCGCAAATTGCCCAAAGATGTGGTGAAGTACATTATGCACTTTGTCCCAGGTGAAAGGAGAAGTTTGCAGCAGCTCTGTGTGAATGGGCCCTAATAGCCCTGTGTGCCTGTCCTGTGAGATGCAATCCCTATGCTAAGTGTACCTGTGTGTGGTACTTCCGGAAACACTCCCCAAAGCATAGGGCAGGGTGGTCAGGGCAGTCAGGACAGAAATAGCGGGTGTCAGGCCTTATTCCACTCCTGCTACAGACACAACATCTTTTTCGGGGTGACGGTTGGGTTGAGGTACCAGCAACAACATTGGGGAAATGTCACTCGTGTAGACGGCTCACTACACTGGTGGATGGGGCCACGGAACCTCCTGGATACAGGAGGTTCTCGATGATCTCTTCCTGAAATTTGAGGAAGGATCCTGTTCTCCCAGCCTTACTGTAGAGAACAAAACTATTATATGCAGCCAATTGAATTAAATATACAGACACCTTCTTATACCAGCGTCTGGTGCGTCGGGAAACTAAATAGGGAGCCAACATCTGGTCTTTGAAGTCCACCCCTCCCATGAGCGAATTATAGTCGTGGACACAGAGAGGCTTTTCAATGACACTGGTTGCTCATTCAATTTGTATTGTCGTGTCTGCGTGAATGGAGGAGAGCATATAAACGTCACGCTTGTCTCTCCATTTCACCGCGAGCAGTTCTTCATTACACAAGGCAGCCCTCTCCCCCCTTGCAAGACGGGTGGTAACGAGCCATTGGGGGAAGCCCCGGCGACTAGGTCACGCGGTGCCACAGCAGCCAATCTGTTCTAGGAACAAATGCCTGAAGAGGGGCCCACTTGTGTAGAAATTGTCCACATAAAGATGGTACCCCTTGCCAAATAAGAATGACACCAAGTCCCAGACTGTCTTCCCACTGCTCCCCAGGTAGTCAGGGCAACCGACCGGCTCCAGGGTCTGATCTTTACCCTCATAGATCCGAAATTTGTGGGTATAGCCTGTGGCCCTTTCACAGAGCTTATACAATTTAACCCCATACTGGGCGCGCTTGCTTGGGATGTATTGTTTGAAGCCAAGGCGCCCGGTAAAATGTATCAGGGACTCGTCTACGCAGATGTTTTGCTCAGGGGTATACAAATCTGCAAATTTGTTGTTGAAGTGGTCTATGAGGGGCCGAATTTTGTGGAGCCGGTCAAAAGCTGGGTAGCCTCTGGGACGGGAGGTGGTGTTATCGCTAAAGTGCAGGAAACGCAGGATGGCCTCAAATCGTGCCCTGGACATGGCAGCAGAGAACATGGGCATGTGATGAATTGGGTTCGTGGACCAATATGACCGCAATTCATGCTTTTTGGTTAAACCCATGTTGAGGAGAAGGCCCAGAAATTTTTTTAATTCGGAAACTTGGACGGGTTTCCACCGGAAAGGCTGGGCATAATAGCTTCCCGGGTTGGCGGCTATAAATTGAGTGGCATACCGATTTTGTTTCTGCCACGACTATGTCCAAGAGCTCCGCAGTCAAGAACAGCTAAAAAATCCCAGGGCTGAACCGATCTGAGCTGTCTCAACCCGAACTCCAGACTGGGCGGTGAAAGGGGGAACTAATGGTGCGGCTGAAGTTGGGGACTGCCAATCAGGGTTTGCCAGCACCTCAGGGATTCTAGGGGCTCTATGGGCCTGTCTGTGCGGTGGCTGCGACATGGTAACTATTGCACGTGCCACTGTACCAGCTTCAACTGCCCTTCTGGTGCTCGCCACTTCAACGGCAGTGCTGTTACTAGGTCCAGGGTGGGCTGCGCTGCTAGTGTATGCCTCACCACGTAATCCGACAGCGCCAGCCCCACTCTGCTACCCTTGAAGTGGATCCTGCGCAACCTGTGGTGTAGCAACATGGGGCCGGGTACGCCTGTCGGTATCAGGGACCTCAACCTCCTCGTCCGAACTTTGAGTCAGACTGCCACTGCTTTCTACAGGTTCATATTCTGACCCGCTGGATTTGTCAGATGAAGGTTCCCATTCCTCATCCGACTGGGTCAGAATCCTGTAGGCCTCTTCAGAAGAATACCCCTTGTTTGACATTTGGGCTACTAAATTTAGGAGGGTATTCCCTGAGACTACCCAAGAAAAAAAGCAAGCCTGTCTTACAAATAGGAGGCTAGCAAAGTACTGGAGGCCGCTGCGATTGATAAAAATATCAAAACTGATCTTTTTTATCGCCGCAGCGCCTATGAAAGTGATTGTGCAGTGATAAAAAAAATATATATTTTTTGTCACTGCGGTGGGGTGGGCGTGGGTGAACGCACGTCTGGGCGACCGATCAGGCCTGATCGGGCAAACACTGCGTTTTGGGTGGAGGGCGAGCTAAGGTGACACTAATACTATTATAGATCTGACCGTGATCAGTTTTGATCACTTACAGATACTATAAAAGTACAAATGCTGATTAGCGATACGCTAATCAGCGAATCAGTGACTGCGGTGCGGTGGGCTGGGCGCTAACTGACCCCTAAACTACCTAAGCCTAAACTATCCTAAAACCTATCAGTCAATACCAGTGGGAAAAAAAAGTGACAGTTTACACTGATCACTTTTTTCCCTTTCACTAGGAGATTGACAGGTGCGATCAGGGGGTTAATTGGGGTGATGGGGGGTGATCTGGGGGCAAAGTGAAGTGTTTGGTGTACTCACTGTGAACTGTGCTCCTCTGCTGAGACCAACCGACGAAAAGTACCAGCAGAGGAGCACAGCAGCCATTTAACACCTTATATTTATAAATATAGGGTGTTAAATGGCCTGTGATTCTTTTTTCTTTTTTTTTTTTAAATCATCAGCCTGCTAGCGATGATCATTGGCTGGCAGGCTGATGATATAACCCCCCTCCAACTTTTGCCGGCCCGCGATGCGCATGCGCGGGCCGCCTGTGAGCGTCATCTCGCGTCTCGCGAGATGACGCGTATATGTGTGACTCTGCCTGAGACTGCCGCCTCCGGACCGCGATCCTGCGTTTGGCGGTCCGGAGGCGGTTAAATTCCCGCTCATACTGGGCTTTGAAGTCAAGAAAGCCATCTTATGAGTTATTGATAGCTCTCTCTGTATACACAGTTATAGAGGTATGGCTCTGATATCACTCATAGGACCACCTCCCTGATTTTAAGGCCCAGAATGAGCAGAGCTTTAAATGAATAAGATACAAGCTGTGCTGAATTTTATCTCACAAAACTACATATCATTCTGTTCAGTTGCTTATTCTCTATAACAGGCTGCCTGCATCTCAGACACCATGTTCAATATTCAATATGACAGGTACCCTTTAATAATACCAGAGTGACACTGACATATGTATATATGGGTAAACAAATGGTTGACAGTTTTAACAAACAGTGTGTTTAAAAACACATTAAGGGTCCATTCACACGTCCGTTGTTTCTTTCCTGATCTGTTCCGTTTTTTGCGGAACAGATCTGGACCAGATCTGTACCCATTCATTTTCAATGGGTCCTGAAAAAAAATCAGACATTGTGCTGTCCGATTTTTTTTAGGACCCATTGAAAATGAATGAGTCCAGATCTGGTCCAGATCTGTTCCGCAAAAAACGGAACAGATCAGGAAAGAAACAACGGACGTGTGAATGGACCCTAAACCTCACAATGTTAAATCATCTATTTGTGTGTGACGATGCCACTTGCAGTGTTAAAATCTCTCTCTGAGATGACACTGGAGGCAGGACAGAACAGTGAGAACAAACTAGGCCAGTCCCGGCCACTGTTCCAATATGACTGCCCAGAAATCTATGGGGTCAGGGAACATGATAGGCCAGAGTCCAGGTAGGCCATTATCAGGTACATCTCCATTTGCTGATTTGCATCACCCTGGAGTGGCACATTAAAAAACTGCTCTATCATGTTCATGAAACTGAACTAGTTGCTGCAGCTTGTGCAGCTTGTGGTAGCAGAGACTGTGAAAGGTGGGTCACTCGGTGGGGAGAGGGCTAAGAGGACCTCCTGGTCAGACACGCTGGCGGCAAGCATCTGCACACTGAAAGCTGCTGCCAGCTGCATACACATTGTATCCTGGTAATAAAGCAATTTTACCTCCCTTTTGGCAAGGTGGTGGTAAGGACATACCTGCATAAGCAAGGAAGCATACAGTTTTCCATTCTCACCAGCATGCCCACAGACCCAGTTCTTTCTGGCTCCATCTCCCACTGAGACGACTGGATGGCATGGCCGATGTTATTGTCATCATCAGGCTTGAGAGAATCAACCTTCGGTCGAGACAAAGTTTAACATTGGCATTATTGTAGTAACCACCCATTAGCTTGCAGTAATATACAATGCATTCAATAACACTGGTATAACAATATCATGATTGCAGTCTTACTTTTGTTGTAGTTACCCATTATCTTGCCTTAATAAACAGCACATTTATTAACACAGGTATAATGCCCAATACAAATTATACATTTAATCTGTCTTTTTAGAAAAAATGCATTATTGCTCAGCGTTTTCAGCCAAATGTATGCAATTGGGGTGCTGGCAAGTCTATGAACTGTAGAAACAAAATTTGTACACAAACAAAAGCTGTCTGGCTGTTCATACAGAAAAATATGGTTTTCTTGCAGAATGCAGAACTAGTTACGAGCAAGCTACATGAAACAACTGAGACAGCGACCAGTCCCTCATTCTCTCTGTATGCTTTCTCTGATCACACCCTAAAATATGCCCAATTATACATCTAAACGATTGAGGCATTTCCCTGCTTCCCTGACTCCATGGACTTCGGACTGATTTAGCGAAAAAATGTTTTCAAAATTAATAACAAATTGGATTTATTTAGAATTGATTCACTCATCTCAAGCCCTCACCATAATTAAGCGTCAGCCTGGCCATCTGTCTGAAGAAGCTGTGCTCCGCGTTTGTGAACTTGTAGTGCTTGATTATGAAGATAATAGAGATTGTATTGTATTTGGCAGAATGAGAGAGGCTGCATTGTTTATCTGTAGAGGAACTTGGAGAGGACATTTCTACCAGTAAATTCTCCTAGTCATAGCCTTGGGAAACCGTATGTGACAACTGTAAAGATTGCACTTAGTGTATTCAGCACCTGTTTGAACTGTATGCCAAGCTACTGCAGTTAAGAGTGTTCATGTGTTCACAAAGCCAGCCTTATCATTGTATGCACCCCTTTTATCACCACAGTACTGCATTGTCTCTTACTTCAGGGAATCCTGCCTTGCACCTCAAAACTCATCTCCCCCAAGGACACCCCCTTAACACAAGGCAGTACCTCCCCAAAACCAGGGTGTTCCCCAAAGGGGAAAAAAGGTGCACCCTTCCCATCACAGCATGCCGGCCCAAGTAGTAACCGAACCTGAGTCACAACTGTAAGTAGGACTACTCCTATCCTGTCCACCACTTCTGGTGCCCACCTGTTACAGTTGTTCACCACTCACTATACAGGTGTATTTACAGTACTTGCATGCCCACAAGGTTCTATTGGCACTTCCCACTATCAATCCCCAGGAAAATGCTTTCCAGACTAAGGATGTTTTAGGCATCACCCATCTGACCTGTCTTGCAGCCCAGCATTGCTGCGTCTCTCACAGTTAATCAATTACTGCCACCAGTGCACAGTGCATTTGTACAATAAGCTCAAAGGAGGAGATTTACTAATCCCCATATGCCAGAAAACTGGTGTGAAAAAGTCGCAAACCACAGGTCTGAGACTTTTTAAATGAGCATGCACACGACCGTTCAGTTTTTTGCAGTCCGCAAATTGCGAATCTGCTCAACACGGAAGCCGCCCATGTGCGTTCTGCAATTTGTGGAACAGAACAGGCGGCCCATTGTAGAAATGCCTACAAGGACCTTTATACTTTTTTTGCGGGGCCATGGAACGGAGCAACGGATGCACACAGCACACGGAGTGCTGTACGCAAAAACTGCGGCTCGGATGCGGACCAGAACAACGGTTGTGTGCATGAGGCCTAAATGGCATTTTTATAATGCCATTGGCACGCGCCAAAAATGGGTATGGACATCGGCTCTGGAGGATTTATCATAATTTAAGCCAGTTTTTTTACTGTTAAATTTGTAGTGCTGACCCAGCTTGCACAGCTTAAGCACACTAAGGCTGAGTTCACACGGGCGAGATTTCCACGCGGGTGCAATGTGGGAGGTGAACGCATTGCACCCGCACTGAATCTGGACCCACTCTTTTCTATGGGGCTGTGCACATGAGCTGTGATTTTCACGCATCACTTATGCATTGCGTGAAAATCGCAGCATGCTCTCTATTGTGCGTTTATCAAAACACATTGCACCCGCGCGATAAAAACTGAACATCGGAACGCAATCGCAGTCAAAACTGACTGCAAATGCGTACCTAATCGCGCGGGTTTGCTGCAATACACCGGGACGCATCCGGACCTAATCCGGACACGCGCGTGTGAACCCAGCCTAATACATTTCTGGTGGAAGATATCCCCTTTAATTGGCTTTACTAGAGCAGCCCTGCATAAGAAATAAGCAGTCTATTAGCCCTATTCCAACCCTGACAGTCCATTTGGAAAATGGAACACGCTAAAAAGATTCACAACATGTAAATAATGACTATAGCAACATCAAACTATAAGGTGGATATACCATCACTCCCTTACAAATATTTGAGCTGATTAAGGAACACCTACCCACCCAATTCAATTAGCTTCCTTATGGCAAGAGTTGCTAAAGATGTTGTAACTTAAAGTGTTTAGTAAAGAGAGAACCTCAAATTCTATATCTTGCTGAGTTGAACACACCACCTGGTGCTAATTGTGTGCTATGACTGACATAGAAAATAATCTTTACCAAACATTAACTTTTATCTACCTAGATCGAGCAACTGAGCAAATAGCTATTGCACTGATTATTATTATTTATGTTCTATATCTCCTGTAAAGTCCTAAGCTCGGTTCTACAATATTGTCTCCCCCACCCAGGTTTTCAGGAGCTGCCATAAGTGGCAGGAAAAGATTTCCATCTTCAAATACAGCTAAGGAGCCCCCTGGGCATGTCATTAAATTGAAAATGAAAAAAAAAAAATCCATTACCATTTTTTTGCCGGGCACTCTAATTGGTCTGGAACCAGCAGGAGTGGGGGGACCCTGCTGAGCACCTGAACTCTCCCCCCATTGTGCGTACTTCCTCATGGTCTCTAAGAAGCAGGGATCTCAAAGTGTGATTTTTACCTTGAAGACCCTGTGACCTCTTCCCAGCAAGACAGGGGAGATGTGAGGTTTATAGGGGAAACCATTTGGCTGACACAATTCCCAGACATAAGAAGTCAGTTCTCTTTATTATTTACCCAATGAAAACTTCACTGTCACTTCTGTGGCAAATCCTAATGGGCTCTATCACCATTAAGAACCAGTATATTTTCAAGTCTCTTTAGTTCATAGTAATTATGGGCAAAATAAACAAAACTAAAGAAAATAACAAACAACCTTTAGGAACATAGTATATACTCTATTTTGTCACTCAGAACAGAGCATTGTCAGAAGTCCTTCAATAAAGATAATTGGACTTTTCTAGTAGGGATTATAAACTGAGCATTTATTTACAGTCTGTTCTACAGTTTTGTGACCATACCATTGTGCTCTAAGAGACGGCAAACAAAGCAATGCCCTAATATACAGTGCAATTTGTATTACATTGTAGGTATTGCAACCTTCAAGAATGAAAGTGATCTGACAATACAGCAGGGCAGCAGCAGGAAAAACAAAGGTTGTGTTGATTTTTAAATAGCCGGACAAACCATTAAAGGCCATATTTACACATGCCTTATCTGTTGTAGATATTTGGTGCAGATTCTGGACTGGAGATCCATGGTACATTATAGTAAAATGTTGGTGAGTGGGGTTTGGAAAATTACCAGTCTATTCTCTTCTGCCACAGTGGCCAGGCCGGCCTCAGCACCTGGCATAACCGGGCAAGTGCCAGGGCCCACAGCACAGCTGAGGCCAGAAGCAATGAGCGCTTCCATCAATACAGATGGAAGCACTCATTGCTGGAGCACTGGGAGCTGATGTCCTGTCACGCAACACTTAGCTCCTGCGCTCCTCCCCTCCTTCAGGCCGGCCGCGCTCTGAATGGTGAAGCAGGAAGACTTATTATCCCCGCTCCACCTTTCAGACTGCAGGCACAGATCGTGCTGCCGGCATGTGTGGGTGGATCCTGCAGTCCAGTAATCTGCATAGGCTCCGCCCACACAGAGGTCTTTATAACTATGGAGGGGGCACAGAGGTATTTATTACTATGGAGGGGGCACAGAGGGCATTTCTACTATGGAGGGGGGACAGGGGGCATTACTACTCTGGAGGGGGCGCAAAGGGCATTACTAATGTGAAGGGGGCACAATGGGAATTTCTACCATGGAGGGGGCAGAGAGCCATAGGGCATTACTACAATGAAGGGAGCACAGTGGGCATTATTACTGTAAAGGTGGCACAGTGGGCATTATTACCGTGAAGGGGGCACAATGGGGATTATTACTATGAAGGGGGCACAATGAGGATTATTACTGGGAAGGGTGCACAGATAGGGCATTACAACTGTGAAAGGGGCACAGAGAAGGCATAACTACTGTGAGAGGGCACAATGTGGGCATAACTACTGTGAGGGGGCACACATCTGTACAAAACTACTGTGAAGGTTGTACAATGAGGGCAATACTACTGTATCACAATCTTCCAGATGTAAACTGGAAAACCAAAATAGCTAGTTCTGCCAGGAGTACAGATATTCTAAATTCCCTACTGGAATTATCTCTACAGCAAGTAGTGGAGGAGCCAACCCGGAAGGAGGCCATTTTAGATTTAGTATTCACAAATGGGAATTTGGTATCTGATATTACTGTAGGGGAAAGCTTGGGATCTAGTTATCACCAGTCAGTGTGGCTTACTATAAGTACAGTGACTGAGTCACACCACACAAAAACAAAAGTTTTAGATTTTAGAAAAACTGACTTTTCTCAAATTTGATTAGTGGTATACGAATCCCTATCAGACTGGAACAGTTTCATTGGAGTCCAGGAGAAATGGGACTACTTAAAAGTGGCACTATTGAAGGCAACTGAAAATTGCATTAGGCTTGTCAGTAAAAGCAAAAAAAGGAAGAGACCACTGTGGTACTCAGCAGAAGTGGCCAAAATCATTAAAAACAAAAAGATAGCATTTAGGAATTATAAAAAAAAAAAAAAAAAGAGGATGATAGGCAAATTTATAAGATTAGGCAGAGGGAGGCCAAACAAGTTATAAGAGCTTCTAAAGCACAGGCAGAAGAAAAAAGGCGGTAAGGCATTCTTCAAATACATAAATGAAAAAGAGAAATTAGCTTAGTCAGGGAAAAAAGGCGAGAAGGCATTCTTCAGATACATAAATGAAAAAAGGAAACTAAAACAAGGAATTACCAAATTAAAAACAAAAGAAGGAAGGTATATGGAAGAAGATAAAGAACTAGCTGACTGCCTCAATGTATACTTCTGTTCAGTTTTTACAAAGAAAAATGAAGGAGAAGGACCTCAGTTAGGAAAGAAGACTAATTAATCTTTTGATGCATGTGTCTTTACAGAGGAAGAGGTTCTAAGTCAACTGTCTAAAATTAATACAAATAAGTCACAGGGGCCTGATGGGATACACCCAAAGCTATTAAAAGAGCTCAGCAGTGAACTAGCAAAACCATTAACAGATTTATTTAACCAATCACTGGCAACAGGAGTCGTCCCAGAAGATTGGAAATTAGCAAATGTGCCCATTCACAAGAAAGGTAGTAGGGAGGAATCGGGCAACTATAGGCCAGTAAGCCTGACATCAATAGTGGGGAAATTAATGGAAACCATACTTAAGGAGAGGATTGTGGAACATCTAAAATCCCATGGATTGAAAGATGAAAAACAGCATGGGTTTACTTCAGGGAGATCATGTCAAACTAATCTTATTGATTTTTTTGATTGGGTGACTAAAATAATAGATGGAGGAGGTGCAGTAGACATCGCTTATCTAGACTTTAGTAAGGCTTTTGATACTGTCCCACATAGAAGGCTTATCAATAAAGTGCAGTCTTTGGGCTTGGACTCCCATACTGTTGAATGGATTAGGCAGTGGCTGAGGGACAGGCAACAGAGGGTTGTAGTCAATGGAGTATATTCAGACCAAGGTCTTGTTACCAGTGGGGTACCTCAGGGATCTGTTCTGGGACCCATATTATTTAATATCTTTATCAGCGAAATTGCAGATGGCCTCAATGGTAAGGTGTGTCTTTTTGCTGATGACACAAAGATTTGTAACAGGGTTGATGTTCCTGGAGGGAAAAGGATTTAGGAAAACTAGAGGAAAGGTCAAAAATCTGGCAACTAAAATGTAGTGTTGATATGTGCAAGATAATGCACCTGGGACGTAAAAACCCAAGAGCAGAATATAAAATCAGTGATACAGTCCTAACCTCAGTATCTGAGGAAAGGGATTTAGGGATCATTATTTCAGAAGACTTAAAGGTAGGCAGACAATGTCATAGAGCAGCAGGAAATGCTAGCAGAATGCTTGGGTGTATAGGGAGAGGAATTACCAGTAGAAAGAGGGAGGTGCTCATGCCGCTCTACAGAGCACTAGTGAGACCTCATTTGGAGTATTGTGCTCAGTACTGGAGACCATATCTCCAGAAGGATATTGATACTTTGGAGAGAGTTCAGAGAAGAGCTACTAAACTGGTATATGGATTGCAGGATAAAACTTACCAGGAAAGATTAAAGGACCTTAACATGTATAGCTTGGAAGAAAGACCAGACAGATGGGATATGATAGAACTTTTAAATACATAAAGGGAATCAACAAGGTAAAAGAGGAGAGAATATTTAAAAGAAGAAAAACTGCTACAAGAGGACATAGTTTTAAATTAGAGGGGCAAAGGTTTAAAAGTAATATCAGGAAGTATTACTTTACTGAGAGAGTAGTGGTTGCATGGAATAGCCTTCCTGCAGAAGTGGTAGCTGCAAATACAGTGAAGGAGTTTAAGCATGCATGGCATAGGCATAAGGCCATCCTTCATATAAGATAGGGCCAGGGGCTATCCATAGTATATAGTATATTGGGCGGACTAGATGGGCCAAATGGTTCTTATCTGCCTACACATTCTATGTTTCTATGTTTTAATATTTTTTTAAAGTATTGGGGGGGGGGGGGGGGGGTTTCCAGAGAAAAGAAGGGATTGCGTGATGACGTAATCTCAAGCCACACATGATTTTGAGATACCTTTGAATCATGGGAATAATGAATTAAAGGACTTGGTTACCGATAATCCCCCCTTTATCATGAATTTATGTACCACCCCATTTATTGCAATTAGATCAATATGTGCTTCCTCCACCATGAATTTATTTATTAATTTATGTATTGCTTTAATTTTTACATGATCTATTACAAAGAGCTTAATATGTGCTTTCCCCTCTCCTCCTTCCTCCCTTTTTCCTCTTTTTAAATCACTTTGGAGTTTCTTTACTGGTTGACTGTACTGGTTGATCGTATGTAATTGCAGATAATATGTGACAGCTGAAGAAGGTCTATTCAGACCGAAACGCATGTTAAAGGATTTATGTTATTTGTTTGTGATGTAAAATATTGGGCAACTGGATCATGAAACGACTGTGTGAATAAATACCTAGCAATCTGTGTGCCTCAATTTCTATTACATAGATTGTGGCTAAATCTAGCACTTGACTGACACGGAAGAAAAAATAGAGTGTGGTTCTCCATTTCTCCACAACTTCCACATTCATTGCTCTGCTACATTTATATCAAGCTGGCAGCTCCATGGTAGTGTCCTTTCTACTGTAGCTATGCTCTCCCTATCACAGCTCAGAGAGCGTGTCTCCGCTCTCCCTATCACAGCTCAGGAGGCAGTTGAAGGATGAAACTGAGCAAGTGCGGCCTTCTCAGTGAGCAGGTCAAAGAAATAAGAAAAAAAACTAAGACCATGTGACTCTATACAGATACATTTTATTAAATAACTAAGTGGCTATACAAAATGTTTAATTACATGCAATTACAAAAGTATTGAGATCCAGGTGCTGGTTTAAAAAAAAAACTGGGACACCCTTTATTGGGCTCATCAGTCTGAGAGTGACCTGTAGGCATTTATGTGGGTGCAATACAACACCTTGGCACTATGACACAAAAATAATTGTGTCGGTGACATGAAGCAATTTTTTTGTTTAATTACACAGTATTTTCTTCCGTCTAACTGTAATATGAGATTTAGTCTGTTAATTGTGTCAGTGACATAATGGCTTTTTTTTTGTTTAATAACACTGCATTTTCATCCATCTAAGGGCACGTTCACACGTGTGAAGCCCGTGCCCATGCTGAGGACCGCAAAAATCAGTCTGCAATGCACAGGCACCGTACGTGGGGCAGGCGCATTCACTTGAATAGGTCCGCGATCCTTCCGTTCCACGAAAAGATAGAACTTGCTCTATCTTTTTGTGGTGCGGAAGCACGGAAGGTAACCCCAGAAAGCACTCTGTAGTGCTTCTGTAGTGTTCCATTCCGTTCTTCTGTTCCACATATCCGGATTTGCGGATCAATTGAAATGATTAGCAGATTTGCAAATGCGGTCCGCAATACTGCAACAGGCCTCACACGTTCGTGTGAACGAGCCCTATAAGACAGTTAGGTCTCATGCACACAAACATATATTCTTTCCGTGTCCATTCTGTTTTTTTTTTGCAGACCGTATGCAAAGCCATTCATTTCAATGGGTCAAAAAAAACTAAAACAGAAGTTACTCCATGTACATTCTGTTTCCGTATGTTTGTATTTCCGTTCTGCAAAAAAATAGATCATATATAAAAAAAGAACATATTATGAACATATTTTTGTCCGCATTACGGACAAGAATAGGACGGAATGTACATGGACATCATCCATATATTATAAAGTTTTTAAAAATAAAGTAAGCAGATCAGAAACATGTTCTGAAAATATTAGGTACTTGAATTCAAATAGCTGATGAATAGAGTTGAGCGGAAACCTGGATGTTCGGGTTCGATGGGTTCAGACGAACTTTACAAAAAAGTTTGAGTTCGGGACCCGAACTTAACCCAAACTTGACCCCGAACCCATTAAAGTCAATAAGGACCCGAACTTTGGAGCACTAAAATAACTCTAAAAAAGTCATGGAAAGGGCTAGAGGGCTGCAAATGGCATCAAAATGTGGTTAAGAGCATGGCAAGTGCTTTGTAAACAAATGTGAATAGGGATATGACTTAAAATAACATAAAATACGCAAAATAAATAAATAACAATCTTGATCTAGATCAACAAGGTCCATATAGAGTAGGAGGTTGAGGAGGCGGTGGATGTGGCGGTGTAGGTCGCAGCGGCGGTGGAGAAGGAGGCGGTAGCCTACACTGGTTTTAGGTTTAAATGGTAAAATGTCTCCCAAGAATGTAACAGACTAATTAGTGAAATGTATTTCCTTGTCCAATAGGTAGAGCAGGGGTATATCACAGCCAAAAATTGGTGAATGTCACCCGACAATGTAACAGAAAATTAGTGAAATTTATTGACCTGTCCACTTGGTAGAGCAGAGGTATATCACAGCCAAAATTGGTGAATTTCACCCGAAAATGTAACAGACAAATTTGTGAAATTTGTTTACCTGTCTACTAGGTAGAGCATGGGTATATCACACCCAAAAATTGGAGAATTTCAACCGAAAATGTAACAGACGCATTAGTGAAATTTGTTTGCCTGTCTACTAGGTTGAGCAGGGGTATATCACAGCCAAAAATTCGTGAATTTCACCCGAAAATGTAACAGACAAATTAGTGAAATTTGTTTACCTGTCTACTAGGTAGAGCAGGGGTATATCACAGGCAAAAATTGGTGAATTTCACCCAAAAATGTAAGCGACAAATTATTTAAATGACATAAAATTACATAAAAAACGTACAAATGGGAAAAAAAATATCTTAATGTATGAGGTGGAGGTCCATATGGAGTAGGAGTTTGAGGTAAATACAGCTCTAACCAAATACTGGGGAATACTATCACAGGATCCCCAACTATGTGGGGCTATATCACCGCATCCCTCAATGACGTTTCGGAGGGCAAGAAATCTGCGTGACCATTTGGTCTGCAGCGACTATGTTCATAGAGAGGCTAATCCTTTTGGGACTAAGGGGTCCCCATGGGGGAGTAAGGAATGTGGGAGATGTGTTGCCTGCTCCAATATAATTTGAGCGGTGATAGGACATATAAGATCACACATACCATCAATTGCACTACCATTGGAGTGGTTTACTGGGTGATATGCCCATGTGATCTTATTTATGTGGGGTTGACCTCACGCCCGCTAAAAAGAAGGATTAGGGAGCATGTTTTGTCCATTAATGCGGCACGCGAGGAGGAGGTCATAACACAGTTGAAGACCTTGGCTAGGCATTTCAAAGACAAACATGATTGACCGAGTACTTATTCCAAAAAGAGGAGGCAATTGGAAAAAAATGTTGGCCCAACGTGAGACCAAATGGATCTTTCTCCTCAACGCGGTCTCACCCAATGGCCTTAATCAGAGTATCAGCTATGCCCCATTTATTTAGATAGTGGTTTTGGGTGGGGATAGTGGAGTTCTATCTTTCTGACCGTTCTGTGCCTTCTGCTCTATTTACACCTTGGTGCCCTGCGGCCGGGTTGTCCAAATCGACACGTAGTTGTATTTCTTTTAACTGTGTATTTTTAACATTTGTTATTTTGTTTTTTATTGCATATATTCTTAACAGTTATATACATTTACTACCCATTACTCATGACCATATATATATATATATATATATATATTCCAGACTAGGGGACAATTATTGGATGGGGATGTTATGATATGGAAGAAATAATTTCCCCATTTTCGCCTGAGATGTTGGAGCTCCGTGGCATGACAGGACCTTGATGCCCATTCACATTTATTTTATGTTTACATTTGATTTAAATGTTAATAACTGTAAAATTATTTATTATTAGGGATATATAGTACTGCTATTTTTGGTATTATGTAATAATACTTTTCTTTACTGCATGGCATTTCACCAGCACATTGCGCTTGCACTTTTCACCTCTTTATCAAATCAAGTGGTATCTACTTTTGTATTGAAATATGGTTTGTATTGAAATATGAAGTTTGTATACAATATGTAATATTTATAATTCTCAACTTGCTTACCTATGAATTTGTCCTACACTTGTGCACTTTTTAAGAGGTAATACGCTATTAGAAATTATCACATATGAGTACATTTGTCTCTCAGGTTGAGTACTCAAGCAAATGTATTTGCCAGTATGTTGCATATCTAGTCTGACTTACAAAGAATTTATTAATTTACACAAGTTACTATTATACTACATGTTGATTGTGTAGTTTCTTATCTTACTATAATGCATTCGTATGCCACATCCATGTGGTTGAGATTCTGTCCTCAAGGGGTGAGACGACTTGGGTGCAATCATGTGACTTACTGGCAGACGTCACGGTCATGTGGCCGCAGCCGAGCGATATTGTTCAGTGCGTGGTCTCGCGGGACTTTTTATATCTTAGTGTGGTTTGGTGTGATGTGTCTCTGGCTGACGTAGCGATCACGTGACCGAGACCACCCGTGCACAGTATCGCAAGAGTGGCTGCGACTCGTCTGGTGACGCAACACTGGGGGTGGGCCATCCTTGGTCATGTGACCGCTATGATGAGGTATGAAATCACTACCTCTGCCCAGCGGGACTCCGCCCAGGACAAAAGGGAGCTGATCCATTGGTCTAACCACAGGTGCCCCAGGTTTTTTATCAATTTTCTTAATCAATCTCTGGATATATAATGTGGGTGAGTGTTCAAATAGATACGCCCCTTGAGAAAGCGGAGCAAAACGTACGTCAGGGTGCGCTCACAGCTGACTGGAGGTTGGATCCCTGTATTGTGCCATTGCCCAGGTATTTTCTGCTCTCTTTTCCCCTACTATTACTATTGGTTGCCTGCAGGGACCCTGTGTTGGCTGCTCACATACATGGCACTTAGGAATATTAGATAGGCTTCCAGGACATTATTGGTACACATACAGTATATATTTTTTTCTGGCACTGCTGTAATGATCTTTGTGCCGAGTTTATTTTTGATGTTGGGAACTTATACCATGCTGGTCAGCATGTGAGCTACCATTCGCAACACTACCTGTATTGCTGCTTTACATTTCTATATCATTGTCCTTTATCATGTGTTCTTGTAATTATTTGTATTTAATTATTTAATAAAGCTTCATATTTTGTGTATGTATGTGTGTCCCTACGGGTTTTCTTTTTGGGTTTCTAAATTAGTGAAATTTGTTTACCTGTCTACTAGGTAGAGCAGGGGTATATCGCACCCAAAAATTGGTGAATTTCACCCAAAAATGTAACAGACACATTAGTGAAATTTGTTTGCCTGTCTACTAGGTAAAGCAGGGGTATATCACAGCCAAAAATTGGTGAATTTCACCCGAAAATGTAACAGACAAATTAGTAAAATTTGTTTACCTGGCTCCTGAGGAAGCCAGCAAGCCTGGCGATACGCGTGGGGCTTTCTTTCTGATCGCCACAGATACCCCCCATCATGCCAATACCATGATAAGTATCTATTAACTCTTATTCATTGTTGATGGATCTCATGCACTTTATATTTTGATATGTTGATGGATGTGGGGGTTCATACATGAAATTGTGGTGATTCAGATGGGCATGCGCCGATACACGGCTTACATGGCCCGGATTTGTTGCATACAACGATTTTAAACTTTTTTATGCTGTGTCTGTTTCCTAAATAAACTTGTACATTTTGTAGATGTGCGGCTCCTGTTTCGGTATTCTTTCTTCTCTTTTGTTACATTGTGCTTTATATACCGAGGGCCGGCACTCTTTTCCTTGATTTTTGGATGTGCCCCTATTTTTCTTAGATTGCAAGGAAAAGCAGGGGTATATCACAGCCAAAAATTGGTGAATTTCACCCAAAAATGTAACAGACAAATTAGTGAAATTTGTTTATCTGTCTATTAGGTAGAGCAGGGGTATATCACAGGCAAAAATTGGTGAATTTCACCCAAAAATGTAACAGACAAATTTAGTGAAATTTGTTTACCTGTCTACAAGTTAGAGCAAAGGCATATCACAGCCAAAAATTGGTGAATATCACCCGAAAATGTAAGCGACAAATTATTGAAATGATATAAAAGTACATAAAATACGTACAAATGAAAAAAATTGATCTTAATGTATGAGATGGAGGTCCATATGGAGTAGGAGTTTGAGGAGGCGGTGGACGTAGAGCGGTGCAGGTGGAAGCAGCGGTGGTGGAGGACGAAGTAGCCAGCACTGGTTTTTGTTTTTGCATTTTTTTTATTAGGGTACACCCCAAAAGAGTGGGAAATATAAAAAATACAACAATGAGCAATTGCGCTGCAGAATAACAATGGCTGGGTAAGGCCGGTATACATGTCTATTCTGCACAAGGTACATTTTAATGAAAATGAGTTAACGCCCCCATGCTAAACACACGTTCAGACAATACACTGGCTGCAGGGCAAGTCAGCACCTCCAAGGCATAAAGGGCAAGCTCAGGTCATGTGCCCAATTTGAAGACCCAAAAGTTGAAGGGGGCAGACCTGTCATTCAGTGCATGTAGGCATGTGCACACATACTACTCCACCATGTTGCTGAAAAGCTGCCTCCTGCTAAGATGTTCCATAGCAGCTGGTGGTGCTAGTTGTTGTGGCTTGCTGACAAAGCTTGGCCATGCTAACCCTGCCTTCTGAGGTGCTGGCGGTTCCCCAGCTGCGTTTGCGACCTCTTCCTCCTTCTCTGCCTTTGCCTTGTGCTTCCACTGTACCCCCACTATCAGGTGGTAATACCACCAGCAGCGCGTCTACCAGCGTGTGCTTGTACTCGTGCATCCTGCGATCACACTCCAGTGATGGAATTAAGTACGGTACATTGTCCTTGTAATGGGTATCCAGCAGCGTGGCCACCCAGTAATCAGCACAAGTTAGAATGTGGGCAACTCTGCGGTCATTGCAGAGACACTGCAGCATGTAATTGCTCATGTGTGCTAGGCTGACCAGAGGCAACAAAAAGCTGTCCTCTGTGGGAGGTGTATCATCTGTGTCCTCTGTATCCCCCTAGCCATGCACCAGTGAAGGCCACAAGCTGGTTTTGGTGCCACACTGCTGTGAACACGGTTCCTCCTCCTGCATCTCCTCATCCTCCACCTCATCATCCTCCAGAACTGTGCCCTGGCTGAACAATTGTGTACCAGGCGTTTCTGGGTGCAGGAGCACGCCCTCGGAACTTGTGAATGACTGGCTGGAAACCCTATGAAATTATACCTCTTCCTCCTCCTCACATCTTCTTCCATCATCCCCAGAGGAGTTTTTTCAAGGAGGCATAGAAGTGGGATAGTAACGCTGAGAATGGCGTTATCAGCACTGGCCATGTTGGTGGAGTACCCGTAACAGCGCAACAAGGAACACAGGTCTCGCATGGAGGCCCAGTCATTGATGGTGAAGTGGTGCTGTTCTGCAGATCGACTCACCCGTGCGTGCTGCAGCTGAAAGTCCACTATCGCCTGCTGCTGCTCGCATAGTCTGGCCAGCATGTGCAAGGTGGGGTTCTACCCTGTGGGCACGTCACACTTGAGGTGGTGAGCGGGAAAGCCAAAGTTACGCTGCAGCGCTGACAAGCAAGCAGCAGCTGGGTGAGAACCCCGAAAGCATGTACAGACGACCCGCAATTTTTGCAGTAGCTCTGACATATTGGGGTCATTTTAAGGAATCTCTGCACCACCAAATTCAGCACATGTGCCAGTCAAGGGATGTGCGTCAAAATGGCTAGTCCCAGAGCTGCTACAAGATTTCGTAAATTATCGCACACCACCAGGCCAGGCTGGAGGCTCACTGGCACCAACCACTCATCATTTTTTTGTTCCATGCTCGTCCACAGCTACTGCGCATTGTGGGGTTTTCTTCCCAAACAGATACGTTTTAAAACTGCCTGCTGTCGTTTACCCCTGGCTGTGCTGAAGTTGGTGGTGAAGGTGTTATGCTGACCAGATGAGGAGCCGGTAGAGAATGAGGAAGCGGAGTAGGAAGCAACAAGAAGCAAACTAAAGCGCCCTGCAATCTTCGGTGGTGGAAGGACATGCGCCAAACTGCTATCTGCCTCAGGCCCAGCCCCCACTGCAATTACCCAGTGTGCTGTTAGGGAGATATAACGTTCCTAACCGTGCTAACTGGTCCAAGTATCCGTAGTTAAGTGGACCTTGCCACAGATGCTATTGCGCAGTGCACACATTATTTTGTCCCCCACTTGGTTGTGCAGGGAAGGGATGGCGAGTGGGTAGGGTGGTACTTCCTCTTCCGCTCCAGTGTTTGGGAGATGGAGAGCTGAACGCTTCCATGGGACATTGTGGAGATGCTTGGCGACCCAGGTGGTGGTGTTGCTGCCAGATCCTCTGTTTAGGGGGTGGCAGGTGGCACTGTCACTCCAGAGGTGGATGAAGAGGCCGAGACTGCAGCAGAAGAGGAAGCAGGAGGAGCCAGAGACCTTTCTTGGTTTTGGGGGTGTCTACCCCACTGCAGCTTGTGCTTTTGCACTAAAATGCCTGGTCATGCAGGTTGTGCTCAGGTTGAGAACGTTTATGCCTCGCTTCAGGCTCTGATTGCACAGCGTGCAAACCACTCGTGTCTTGTCGTCAGCACATTGTCTGAAGAACTGCCATGCCAGGGAACTCCTTGGAGCTGGCTTTGGTGTGCTCGGTCCCTTGCTGCGTTGGGCAGTAGCAGGCGTACTGCCTAGGGGACGGCCGCTCCGCTTTTGCACCCTTCTTGTGCTGTGCTGTTGGCTCTGTGCGACCACCGCCTCTTCCTCCGAACAAGACAAGTCACTCGCATGACCTTGATTCCATGTGGGGTCAAGGACCTTATCGTCCTCCACATCATCTTCCACCCAGTTTTTACCCCTGCCCTCCTTTTCGGTCTGCACACTGCATAAAGCAACAGCAGTTGGCACCTGTGTTTTGGCATCATCCGAGATGTGCTGCGTTTTTCCTCCTATATACTCATCTTGAAACATTAGTGGTTGGGCATCAATGCACTCAATCTCTTCCACTTCTGGGGCAGGGCTATGTGGATGGCCCTGGGAAACCCTGCTACGATAGTCATCAAAAAGCAGAAGAGACTGCTGCATGACTTGGGGCTCAGACTGCTTGGCTGATTTGCTAGGGGGTGAGGTGAAAGACTGATGGACATCGGCTGCAGGTGCTAACTCTGATCTTTTAGCAGGAGACTGGGTGGGAGACAATGTGAAGGAACTTGAAGCACTGTCAGCAACCCAATCTACTATTGACTCTACTTGTTCTGGCCTCACCATTCGTAGAGCTGCATTAGGCCCGACCAAATAACACTGAAGGTTCTGTCGCCTACTCGCACCTGAGGAAGGAGTTTCACTTGTGCGTGTTGTAGTGTCCCACTACGTAAAGGTGGGCACTACTAAGGGTCATGTTGTCCCCACCTCCTGTGGGAGATTGGTATTTTGTATTGCATTGTAATGTGTATTTTCCTGTTATCTCCTGTACCAGGCCTGCTAGGGGTGTAGTTTCGCCTCCTAAGCTGTAGATGGAGCTAGGGAACCCCCTAGTATATATAGTTAGGCCCAGACAGGAAAGAGTCAGTCCAGTCTAGTCCAGGAGGCTAAGTAGTTCAGTCTAGCCTGAAACCAGGAGAAGAAGTTTCCTCCTGAAGTGATCCTGCATCTTGCAAAGTACAGAGCAGTGCCAATCTTATCCAGCCAAGTAGAAAGCTGAAGGGCAAAAGGTTATTGACAGCAAGTGGATTTTTACCAGAGAAAGGTTTCCCTACCCAAGGATAAAGCCAGCTATTAGACATACGGGCCTTGGAGAAAGCCAGACAGGATCTGAAGAAAGTACAGCCTGATCTGTGAGTGTTATTCCCTCTGAGTATCTTGCTAGGATTTTGCCTGCCATTTATGTGAAGCCTGCCTGTTACCAAAATCTTTCATATGGAACTGTTTGAAGCCTGTATATAGTTGAACTGTTCAGTAAAGTGGAGTTCTAGTTCACTACAAACATGTGTACCTCCATTATTCCTACAACAAACCGGTGTGCCACCGTTACCGGCACTGGCGTCACAAACTATAAGGGATCTTGCCAACGGCACATTAAACCAAGAACACCCAGGGCACCTTACCTATCACCCGACCTGGTCCCTATATCCAGAGAGTGCCCCCAGAGTATCTACGTGCCAGCCTCTCCATCACTGCTGTATGCCTGCCCAGGGTATCCTACAAACTGTGAGTACTAAGAGCAACCCTCGGTCTGTTAACTGTCCCCTGTGACCTCACATTCGCTCACCCTGAAGGACTGGCGTACTGCAGATCTACCACATCCTCTCCCTGCAACAGGACCTCCACCAGCAGCACCACGACCGGGGCCACATCCCTTATTTGACACTCTCCTCAATCTCTGCAAATTTAGGATCTTGCTCAAAATGGGTGTTTTTTTAATAACAGAATATAACAGCAGTATCTAATGCGTGTATTTCACACTGACAGATGCAGCAAAGGCACCAGATGTAGCTTATTGCCAAAAATGTTTTTTTTTTTTTTTTTTACTCTTACTTTTACTTTACTTTTTTAATATTATTGTAGTATATCAAGCTTGTATTTCACACTGACAAATGCTGAAAAACGCCCTTGGTGTTAGATATTGCCAAGAATGGGTGTTTTTTTTTTTTAAACCCAGACTATTATTGCAGTATTTCAAGCTTGTATTTCACACTAACAAATGCAGCATAGGCCCCTGATATAGGGTATTGACAAAAAATTTTGTTTTTTTAAACCCAGAATATTACTGCAGTATTTCTAGCTTGTATTTCACACTGACAGATGCAGCAAACGCCGCAAATTTAGTATTTTGCCCAAAATGAGTGTTTTTTTAAAATAATATAATATAACAGCAATAGCTAACGATTGTATTTCACACTGACAGATGCAGCATTGGCTGCAAATTTAGTATTTTGCCAAAAATTTGTGTTTTTTTAAAGCCTGAAAATTATTGCAGTATTTCAAGCTTGTATTTCACACTGACAAATCCTGCAAAGGCACCAGATGTAGGATATTGCCAAAAAATTGTGTTTTTTTCTTAAACTCAGAATATTATTGCAGTATTTCAAGCTTATATTTCACACTAACAAATGCAACATAGGCCCCAGATGTAGAGTATTGCCAAAAATGGGTGTTTTTTTTTAAACCCAGTAATTTATTGCAGTATTTCTAGATTGTTGTTACAGGACGCCGGCGACATGTTTCTCCTCTCCTGTGCCGCCGGCTCCCTGATGTGACACGGCGGCAGACACACACACCGCATCCTGCTGTAGCACCGAGCGGGGAGCAGCTCGGCATCTTGGTTGCTGGGGTAACGGGGGGCGGAGTGGACGCATGCTTCCTCTCTCTGTGTCCGGCGTCCCCTGTTGGACGCATGCTTCCTCTCTCTGTGTCCGGCGTCCCCTGTTCCCATAGTAATGCTCAAGGGGTTGAGCACCAAGCTGGGAGGTCATGTGGTGCCGGCCACGTCACATGATCCCTGCCCCTTAGTATATAAAGAGGCAACCTGCCAGCCAAAGGTTGCCTGTGATTAATTGTCCTAGGCTATTTGTTATTATGTTTCCTGCACTATCTGGATTTTGACCCGTGCCCATTTTTGACCCGCTACTGCTTGCTCCTAGTTTCTGACGTGACCTTTGGCTTTGTGACCTGACCTGTTCTTGCTGATTCCTGTGGTACTTTATTACTCTCCTGGTATTTGACCCAAGCTTCTCCTGACTATTCTCTGCTTACTCCATTTGTACTTTGTTGCTCTCTTGGTATTGACTCGGTCCGTTCACTATCCGTTGTTTGTCTGGTCTGTCCTCCCAGCACGTATTCTAAGCTAGGGACTGCCGTCCAGTTGCCCCTGTCATCAGGACTTGCGAGGCAAGTAGGCAGGGCCAGGGGTGGAGCGCAGTGGTTACTATCCTCCCCCCTGTGTGTGTGTGTGTACATGTGACCGTGACAATTGTATTTCACACTGATAAATGCTGCAAAGGCCACAGATGTAGAGTCTTGCTAAAATTGGCAATTTTTTTTAAAATCCAGAATATAATTGCAGTATTTCAAGCTTCTATTTGACTGTCACAAATGCACATTTGCTGTGCTGGTGCACACAACTTGCACAAAATGGCCTCTGACGCCCACCTAACTTACAGACGGATAAAAGTTATTTTTCTGTGTCACTGGGCTCAGGGCAGGGTAAAAAGATTGTGTACTGCACCCGCAAAACAAAATCTATGTAGATCGCTGAGTTAACAAGCAATTCAGATTAAAGATTATTTCCTATTCTCTCCCTCACAGCAGCAGCATCCTATCCCTACACTAATCAGAGCAGAGTGACGTGCAGCGCTACAACTCCAGCTTATATAGAGGCTGGGTCACATGCTACACTGGCTAATCACAACCATGCCATTAGTAGGCATGGCTGTGATGGCTTCTAAGGGCACACAAGTTAAACGCTTGTTGATTGGCTGCTCTGCAGCCTTTTAAAAACTGCCCTTACCTCACTGAACCCCAAACCCAAACCCAAACTTTTACAGAAAATTTTGGGTTTGGGTCCAGGGTCCAAAAATCCTAAAGTTCGGTACGAACTTTGCTCAACCCTACTGATGACTTAATGCTATGTTCATATAAGCATTTTTCTGTAGGCATGAAAAATTGATTTGAAACACCAGCAGTAAAACACCCATATGAGCCGAGTCTACATATTTTTGTGACATCTTTTCTTGCATATGTGAACAATGGAACTTCTAAGTTAATCAAGACAATATATGCAGTACCCATAGAAGTGCATGGTTTACTATTTGTTAGAGGGTTAAAACTGATGTGGACTGTCAGTATCTCTGAACTGTATTTTTTTGGCAATTGTCATTTTTTGTGATAATATTTAATGCAGTTCATTGTTTGCTATGAAATGCACCATGCCTTAAAGAAGTTCTCTGGTAATAATTAGAGATGAGCGAATCGAAGTTGACGAAGTGGAATTTGATCCGAATTTCTGGAAAAATTAGATTCACACTGAATCCGAATTTCCTCACGCTTCGTGGTGACAAAACACATTTTTTTTCTAAAATAGCTGCTGCACGTGTGAGGACATGGAGCAAGGAACTCTGAAAACGTGGGATAACCCATAATGCTATGCATGCAGACAATAAATAGTCTTAGTCATTTTGGATTCAGCCATTTTCCAGTGTACTTAGTGCAGGGAGAGACATCAGCAGGTGCTAGGGACAGTGTTAGGAAAGACTTCATTGTGCTTAAAAAAACTATTTACAAATTCAGGGAAATATCATCAAGGTGTAGGTAAATCAGAGAGAATCCATTCCACAGGATTTATGTAGAACAGGGTTCACTAGAGGTTACAACCTGGGTAATAGGAACAATTCTATTACACCTTGCTGCACTGACTGGGGATCCAAATTGCCATTGTACATCTCTGTAATTCCAGCAAACCGTTCTTGTTATTGGGGTGCAAGTGCTGTTTGATACAGGCATTAACAGGGTATATTACAAGGAAATATTTCTATGTCGTATTTGCCCTTGTGCGGTGCAGTTATATGTTCTAAAGCATTTTTTGGCTTGTATTAGTGGGAAAAAGGGCTTATTAGCCGTTGTGTGGTGAAGTGCAAAAATTACAGCCCTATATGTCGTGTATTAGTGGCAAAAAAAAAAAATATTTGCCATTCAGCGGTGCAGTTATATGTTCTTAAGCCCTTTTGTAGAGTGTATAAGTGGAAAAAATAGGGGCCTATTTGCCTTTCAGTGGTGCAGTTATATGTTCTAAAGCCCTTTTGTCAAGTGTATAAGTGGAAAAAAGAAAAATATATTTGCCGTTTAGCAGTGCAGTGATATGTTCCAAAACCTTTTGTGAAGTGTATAAGTGGGAAAAACATATATATATATTTGCCGTTCAGCTGTGCAGTTTTAAAGTAGTGTTGATCGGGCACCAAAGTGCTCAGGTGTTCGGGTGCTCGGGTCGAACACTTCAGGATGCTCGGTTGCTCTACCGAGCACCCGAGCACAATGGAAGTCAATGGGAGAACCCGAACATTAAACCAGACACCCCCTGCTCTGAAGAGGGGAGGGTGTCTGGTTCATAGGAAAAGGTCAGAAATTGATGGAAACACCACCGAAATGGTTCAGGAACGAATGTTGTCCGAGCAGTATGCCACTTTTACAGACTGACAATAATACTCACAAAACCAAAGATAAAAGCTCTTGCTGAGGCTTGCTCTACTAAGTGGGCTTCTTATTAAGTGGAGTTAAAAAAAAAGGAGTTCTAGTGCTGAGTGTGGTTTGAAGCAAAGATCCTTGAAATTTAAGTTTTTGCATTTTAGTACTGCCATTTGAAACTTTTTTTTCTCTGCTGGGTGTTGCCATTTAGACCCATTTTTTGTTCTCTGCTTGATTAAGGGGAGTGGCCTGGGCAACCAGGCGCTATCAACTGAACCACTGAACTCTCCGGAGCTTGCTCTTCCTGAGGCTTGCTCTACTAAGTGGGCTTCTTATTAAGTGGAGTAAAAAAAAAAAAAAGAGTTGGAAACTAAGGTTGGATGTAATTTTCTTGTGTGTTGTTGGCTAAATTTTAGTCCTTCAACCACAGCAGACAGGGTCTAATTCTAAATCATATTTACTGTTTTACTTTTTTACTTTTGTAATCCCTATTTAGTATGTGTTGCACAATTGACAACGCAGTCCAGTGCACATCTTGCATGATGTATGCAGTCCTGGAACTGCCGTTCAAGGGTGTATATCTTTGTTCAAGATGTGAGCAAATAACCCGTTTGGAATCGCAAATCGAGTCTCTAAATGGGCAAGTTGCAACACTGAGAGGCATTGACAATTTGCAAAAGAGTTTGCTTCTCACCGAGCAAGCACTCTTTGGGGTAGATGAGGGGGAGGGTGACAGAGAGGAGGCTGAGGAAAGTGAGGTAGCTAGCTGGGTAACAGTTAGAAAGCGGGGTAGAGGGAAGAGTGCCAGGGAGGCTAGCCCTGATCTGACACACCCCAACAAGTTTGCACGTTTGGCAGATGAGGGGGATGTCAGTCCGGGGACGGCACTGCTGCAGCCGGACACTTCCTCTGCCAGTCAGGGGAATGTCAGCTCCAGTAAGCAGGGAACCAGGAGAGCAGGGCAGGCCAGACAGGTGCTGGTAGTGGGCGACTCCATTATTAGGGGAACAGATAGGGAAATCTGTCACAAAGACCGTGATCGCCGAACAGTGTGCTGTCTTCCTGGCGCTAGAGTTCGACACATCGCGGATCGGGTTGACAGATTACTGGGAGGGGCTGGAGAAGATCCAGCGGTCATGGTCCATATCGGAACCAATGACAAAGTTAGAGGTAGGTGGAGAGTCCTTAAAAATGATTTCAGGGATTTAGGTCAAAAGCTGAGGGCAAGGACCACAAAGGTAGTATTTTCCGAAATACTGCCGGTACCACAAGCCACACAAGAAAGGCAGCAGGATATTAGGGAGATTAACAAGTGGCTCAAGAACTGGTGTAGGAAGGAGGGGTTTGGGTTCCTGGAGAACTGGGCCAACTTTTCTATCGGCTACAGGCTCTATTGTAGGGACGGGCTGCACCTCAATGGGGAAGGGGCAGCTGTGCTGGGGAGAAAGATGGCTAGAAGGTTGGAGGAGGCGGCAAATCATAATGAGGTGGTTATTATGGGGGACTTAGGCTACCCAGATATAGACTGGGAAACTGAAACTTGTATATCTCATAAGGGAAACAGGTTCTTGGCAATAACCAAAGACAATTACCTCTCCCAACTGGTTCAGGACCCAACTAGAGGGACAGTCATACTGGACTTAGTATTAACCAATAGGCCAGACAGAACAACAGACATGCAGGTTGGGGGACACCTGGGAAATAGTGACCATAAAGTAATAACCTTCCAATTATCATTCAAAAGAGCGTTTCTACAGTGAGGAACAAAGATACCAAACTTCAAAAAAGCTAAATTTAGCCAACTAAGAGAGGCCATAGGCCTAACTAACTGGAACAAAGTCCTCAAAAATAAAAATACAGCCACAAAATGGGATATCTTTAAAACATCCTAAAATCTCATTGTGAGAGGTACATACCATATGGGAATAAAAGGTTAAGGAACAAAAAGAAACCAATGTGGATAAATAGAACTGTAAAGAAAGCAATAAATGACAAAAAGAAAGCATATAAAAGCATATTTAAAGGAAAAAAAAATAGAACATGTAAAAAACAAATAAAAGCGGCCAAACTAGAGACCGAGAGATTAATTGCCAAAGAGAGTAAAACTAATCTTAAAATGTTCTTCAATTATATAAATGTTAAAAAGTATAAATTTGAAGGTGTCGGCCCTTTAAAGAGTAATGAGGGGGAAGTCGCAGAGAGCGACGAGGAGAAAGCAAAGCTGTTAAATATTTTTTTCTCCAATGTATTCACTGAGGAAAATAAACTGTTAGATGACATGCAGAATGTAAAAATAAATTCCCCATTAAAAGTGTCCTGTCTGACCCAGGAAGAAGTACAACAGAGACTTAAAAAGATTAAAATAGACACATCGCCAGGAACGGATGGCATACACCCCCGTATCCTTAGGGAATTAAGTTATGTCATAGCCAGACCCTTATTTCTGATATTTGCAGACTCTATACTGACAGGGAATGTTCCACAGGATTGGCGCGTAGCAAATGTGGTGCCAATATTCAAAAAGGGTCCAAAAACAGAGCCTGGAAACTATAGGCCGGTAAGTTTAACATCTGTTGTGGATAAACTGTTTAAAGGTTTTCTGAGAGATGCTATCTTAGAGCATCTCAATGGAAATAAGCAAATAATGCCATATCAGCATGGCTTTGTGAAGGATCGGTCATGCCAAACTAATTTAATCAGTTTCTATGAGGAGGTAAGTTCTAGACTTGACAGCGGCAAATCAATGGATATAGTATATCTGGACTTCTCCAAAGCATTTGACACTGTACCACATAAAAGGTTAGTATATAAAATGAGAATGCTCGGACTGGGAGAAAACGTCTGTATGTGGGTAAGTAACTGGCTCAATGATAGAAAACAGAGGGTGGTTATTAACGGTACATACTCAGATTGGGTCACTGTCACTAGTGGGGTACCTCAGGGGTCAGTATTGGGCCCTATTCTCTTCAATATATTTATTAATGATCTTGTAGAAGGCTTGCATAGTAAAGTATCAATTTTCGAAGATGACATTAAACTGTGTAAAGTAATTAACACGGAAGAGGACAGTTTACTACTACAGAGGGATCTGGATAGAGTGGTGGCTTGGACAGATAAGTGGCATATGAGGTTTAACACTGACAAATGTAAAGTTATGCACATGGGAAGGAATAATGCAAGTCACCCGCACATACTAAATGGTAAAACACTCAGTAACACTGACATGGAAAAGGATCTAGGAATTTTAATAAACAGCAAACTAAGCTGCAAAAACCAGTGTCAGGCAGCTGCTGCCAAGGCCAATAAAATAATGGGTTGCATCAGAAGGGGCATAGATGCCCGTGATAAGAAAATAGTCCTACCACTTTACAAATCGCTAGTCAGACCACACATGGATACTGAGATACTGTGTACAGTTCTGGGCTCCTGTAAATACGGCAGACATAAGAGAACTGGAGAAGGTCCAGAGGAGGGCAACTAAAGTAATAACTGGAATGGGGCAACTACAGTACCCTGAAAGATTATCAAAATTAGGGTTATTCACTTTAGAAAAAGATGACTGAGGGGAGATCTAATTAATATGTATAAATATATCAGGGGTCAGTACAGTGATGTAGCCCATCATCTACTTATCCCCAGGATGGTGACTGTGACGAGGGGACATCCTCTGTGTCTGGAGGAAAGAAGGTTTGTACACAAACATAGAAAATGATTCTTTACGGTAAGAGCAGTGAGACTATGGAACTCTCTGCCTGAGGAGGTGGTTATGGTGAGTACAATAAAGGAATTCAAGAGGGGCCTGGATGTATTTCTGGAACGTAATAATATTACAGGCTATAGCTTCCAGAGAGGGGTCGTTGATCCAGGGAGTTATTCTGATTGCCTGATTGGAGTCGGGAAGGAATTTTTTATTCCCCTAAAGTGGGGAAAATTGGCTTCTACCTCACAGGTTTTTTTTTTTGCCTTCCTCTGGATCAACTTGCAGGATGACAGGCCGAACTGGATGGACAAATGTCTTATTTTGGCCTTACGTACTATGCTACTATGTTGGGTATAATTGTTAGGAAACATTCTTTCCTATATATTTACTTGTATATAAGTGCTGCCAAAAAATACAAGGAAGAGGCACTCCGATACAACCTGTATATCACATAATAGAGTGCCTCATTTACTTTGTGGTACAATTGTTCAGGTAGTGGGACTCCTACACTCATAAAGCCTATGCATTAAGTGAAATGGCTGCCAAAAATTACAAGGAGCCGCCACTCCAATACACTCTTTATTAAACATAAAGGAGGGCATCATACATACCACTGAAAAATTATAATTGATGGCCTGCTGGTAGCCTTCAAAAACATTAGGGGTGAGGGCCTGCTGCTGATCTGACCATCTAAAACATTATGGGCACGGGTCTGCTGCTGATCTGACTATCTAAAACATGGACGAGGGTCTGCTGCTGATCTGACCATGGAAAAAAATTATGGGCAGGGACCTGCTGCTCAGCTGACCATCTAAGATATTATGGACGAGGGCCTGCTGCTGATCTGACCATGGAAAAAATTATGGGCGAGGACCTGCTGACGAGCTGACCATCTAAAACATTATGGACAAGGGCCTGCTGCTGAGATGACCCTCTAAACGAAGAATTACAAGGAATCGGCACTCTAATACACCCTTTATTACACATAAAGGAGGGGATTATACACCCTTGAAAAATTATGATTGATGGCCTGCTGGTGGCCCTCAAAAACATTAGGAGATGCTCTGCGCTGACTTGAAATGCTCTGTGATGACTTGCAATGCTCTGTGATGATTTGCAATGCTCTTTGTAGACTTGTGATGCACTGGTGCAGGCTTTAGGCCTAGTGGCGGGAAACTAGCTGAATGCAGTACGTGGTCTCTCCATGGATAGCGGTGCAGGCACTCTAGCTCTGGACTTTGGCCTCCCACCATGCGTCTCTTTCTCTCTCTAGTGATCCCAGGAGGGTTGGCGCTCTCTCTTTGACTATTTTGCCTTTGCCGTTCCGCCACTTTAATAGTCGGCTGCAGTTTGACTAATGCACATGTCAAACCTCTCTGGCCTCTATGGTAGCTATGCTGAGGTGTCTTTGCTTGCTCACTCAGGGAACAGTTGCTGCTCTAATGCGCTCTTTTCTGTGCAAGTTGAGGAGCACTATCACTTCACCCTCTGAGGGTAATAGTTCCACTATGGCTGGAGCTGCACTATGAAGTGCCTTTTGCACTGTGGCATTAGAAGAATTTTGATATCTCTGACTTTTTATTCTAACCAGACTGTCTAGTACTCTGTAATTCCTCTAGCCCCTTTCTATGGAAACAGTAGGTTTAAAGAGCACACCAAGTGCTTGCAATAACTTCTTTATTAACTTCAATTTTTATTCATATATAACACTGCCGCCTCCGCAGCAGATAGTCCATGTACAAAACACGTGCTATCACAAAATGGCGGTATGCATAAGATGGTGGCTCAACTGTTCAATCTTGAAATTCAACATAAAATAGTGGATATATTTCATTCTTCAGCATCTGTACTCTCCCTTTAAGTTATTTAAGCATTGAGGTTAACCAATAGTACACTTGCTGAATTTGGTTTGCAGTTTTCTCTATACAATTGCTTATGATCTGGCATGATTGTATGCAATTTGGATTGCAATATGAAATTTGAATTTGGATTGTAAACTTTGTAGTTTGCAATTGGTTGAACTGTAAGTAAACACACATATCTGGTTCAGTATAAAGTTCTAATCACTATATTAACATTAGGAACATTATATAACTGTTTTAAATGCCTATTTTGGCCTCTCTGCTTCCATAAAACACAGCTCTTAGTGGAGTGAATGTCTGTTCAGCTTCTCTCCTCCGGTGTAATAATTCTAGCAGCTCCTGCTTGGGGAATTTACCACACAGGCTGTGTGTGAGGCTGGCTGTGATTAGTCAAAACTCCTGCTGTGTGTGAGGCTGGATGTGATTGGTCAAGACTCCTGCACAGCAACAACAGCCCAACTCCACACTCTCTGCCACATCACCAAGCCCACCCCACATCCACACAATGAATCCCAAAGGCATATTATCTTTTCTGCTTCTGTGAACACAATATATAACAGTTATATGACATCTAAACATGAAGTCCCTGTAAATAACTCTGCTTTTGTTCTTAACACACAAACATAGGAACTGTATTAAGGATATTGGCAGGTCTAGTTGTATAAACACGCAAGCTATATTAGCAACCTAGGACAGGTCTTAGCTGGCCAGCTACATAGAGAGCAGCTGAGACCATTTTCAGATACAAATTACTGTAATAAATAAGTCCGAAAACGAACATACTCCATAGGAGGGACAACAAACAGCTGGATTTCTGAAGTTGACTGAGCAGGAGCAAAACATCACTTTAATATGTTGCAATTGACAAATTTGACTTGCAAGTAAAATGAAAATAAAATCACAATTAAGGGTACTTTCACACTTGCGGCAGGACGGATCCGACAGGCTGTTCACCATGTCGGATCCGTCATGCGGCTATTTCGCTGTGCCGCCGGACCGCTGCTCCGTCCCCATTGACTATAATGGGGACGGGGACGGAGCTCCGGCGCAGCACAGCGGTGCACGGCGAAAGGCCGCCAGACTAAAATTACTGCATGCCAGGCTTTTTAGTCCGGTGGCTTTCGCCGTGCACCGCCGTGCTGCGCCAGAGCTCCGCCCCTGTCCCCATTATAGTCAATGGGGACGGACCAGCGGCACGGAGAAATAGCCGCAGGACGGATCCGACATGGTTAACAGCCTGTTGGATCCGTCCTGCCGCAAGTGTGAAAGTTCCCTTACTCCAAAATAAAGACAAAACCAGTTTGACAAATCAGGACCAAGGTCTGCAGATGGAAAACTGGTAAAATAAAAAAATAAAAATAAATGCAGAATACAAGTCATATAATGGCACATTACAGCTTAGATCTAATTCACACATCTGTATTTTGGTCAGTGTTTGGTCAGTGATTTTCATCAGTGATTGTGAGCCAAAAGCAGGTGTAGGTAAGAAATACAGAACAAGTGGAAATCTTTCCATTATCCCTTATAGCTGTGAACATTTTACTTCTGGTTTTGGATCAAAATCACTGATGGAAATCACTGACCAAACCACTAAAATGTGAAGTAGGCCTTATTCTGAAAAGGCCCTTGAAATGACAGGACACCTGTATTTTCAACTTTCTTTTTATTTTAAGTTGTTTTTATATTATTCGCCTTATCTTTTCAGATGACTTTAACATCCAGTCAAATTAGATGTCACCTGCTATTTTTTTTGCTAAATTTTTTCAGTTGCATTGTAAATACAGTCAGGTCCATAAATATTGGGACATCGACACAATTCTAAAATTTTTAGCTCTATACACCACCACAATGAATTTGAGATGAAATGTGCTTTAACTGCAGACTGTCAGCTTTAATTTGATGGAATTTACATGCAAATCAGGTGAACGGTGCAGGAATTACAACAGTTTGCATATGTGCCTCCCACTTGTTAAGGGACCAAAAGTAATGGGATAATTGGCTTCTCAGTTGTTCCATGACCAGGTGTGTGTTATTCCCTCATTATCCCAATTACAATGAGCAGATAAAAGGTCCAGAGTTCATTTCAAGTATGCTATTTGCATTTGGAATATGTTGCTGACAACTGTTAAGATGAGATCCAAAGAGCTGTCACTATCAGTGAAGCAAGCCATCATTAGGCTGAAAAAAAACAAAACAAACCCATCATAAAGATAGCAAAAACATTAGGCGTGGCCAAAACAAGCATCGGTGAGCTCAGCAATACCCCCCCAAAAAAAACACATAAGACCACGGAAAACAACTGTGGTGGATGACCGAAGAATTCTTTCCCTGGTGAAGAAAACACCCTTCGCAACAGTTGGCCAGATCAAGAACACTCTCCAGGAGGTAGGTGTATGTGTTTCAAAGTCAACAATCAAGAGACTTCACCAGAGTGAATACAGAGGGTTCACCACAAGATGTAAACCATTGGTGAGCCTCAAAAACAGGAAGGCCAGATTAGAGTTTGCCAAACAACATCTAAAAAAACCTTCACAGTTCTGGAACAACATCCTATGGACAGATGAGACCAAAATCAACTTGTACCAGAGTGATGGGGAGAGAAGAGTATGGAGAAGGAAAGGAACTGCTCATGATCCTAAGCATACCACCTCATCAGTGAAGCATGGTGATGGTAGTATCATGGCATAGGCATGTATGGCTTCCAATGGAACTGGTTCTCGTGTATTTATTGATGATGTGACTGCTAACAAAAGCAGCAGGATGAATTCTGAAGTGCTTTGGGCAATATTATCTGCTCATATTCAGCCAAATGCTTCAGAACTCATTGGACTGAGCTTCACAGTGCAGATGGAGAGTGACCCAAAGCATACTGCAAAAGCAACCAAAGAGTTTTTTAAGGGAAGATGTGGAATGTTATGCAATGGCTAAGTCAATCACCTGACCTGAATCCGATTGAGCATGCATTTTACTTGCTGAAGACAAAACTGAAGGGAAAATGCCCCAAGAACAAGCAGGAACTGAAGACAGCTGCAGTAGAGGCCTGGCAGATCATCACCAAGGCTGAAACCCAGCATCTGGTGATGTCTATGCGTGCCAGACTTCAGGCTGCAATTGACTGCAATGGATTTGCAACCAAGTATTAAAAAGTGAAAGTTTGATTTAGGATTATTGTCCCATTGCTTTTGGTCCCTTAACAAGTGGGAGGCACATATGCAAACTGTTGTCATTGCTACACTGTTCACCTGATTTGGATGTAAATACCCTCAAATTAAAGCTGACAGTCTGCAGTTAAAGCAAATCTTGTTTGTTTCATTTCAAATCCATTGTGGTGGTGTATAGAGCCCAACATGTTAGAATTGTGTCGATGTCCCAATATTTATGGACCTGACTGTATATTGAAAACTGTACATTGCTAACAATTTGCTATAATAAAATTCAGTAGGATGAACTCAGCTATGCTACAACTGCATAAGTCGAACTTGTTTAGGATCTGTCTGTCATATGACTAAGTAGACAAAAATTAACAGCTACGTGTCATGATGGATCTAGAAACATAAGAATACGTTAAGTGCTTGCTTAGGAACCTTGAAAACAATAACAAGCTGCTTATTTGACAGCCACATCCACTTCTTGGAAATGGAGTGTACAATTACTGAAAGCATAAATACAATATCAAAGGAAGAACTACACTTCATATACAGATGTATTTCTAACACCAAATGCTTTCAGTGTGATTGAAAACAAAGCACAAGTCCCTGAAAACAACCGAAAGTGAAGACAAGACTTTCATTTTGTTCATATAACTTACTTACATAACTAAAAGATAATGGAGAAGATCAAAATTATCAAAATTAGAGATGAGCAAATCTATTCTAAAGAAACTGGATTCATCATGAATTTCACAAGAATTCTTCTTTTTAATAAAGTCGAAGGCAATTGTGTAGCCTAGTACGGTAAACAGGACAGGGAACATGAAGATGGAGGATGACATGACATGCATTGCTTTGCAGGCAACCTGACAGTGAATCAGGAAGGGAGGATATTGTCCGGTCTTCGTGCAATACCTTCATAAATAAATTTGTACCGTAAAAAAAAACATTTTATGAACTCAGGTTCGGTGCCAATACATTCTAATACTGTATGGAGCTCCTACTCTGTACAGTATTAAAATGAAGTTTTATGCGAATGCACTTCAGATGTTTCATCCGAAGTCGATTCGCTCATCCCTAGTGTCAATAGTAGTGTCCTCTATAAGTGTAGAAAACATTTGTCAATAAGAATCAGGCATGGATAAATGAGGAATTTCATACACCTCTGGCTGAGGCCAATACATAGATCTGCCATTGCTGACAGTGGCTATGAATCACTGGCCTAATTGTGCCACTGCTGCTGTCTGCGTGTCTATCATGTTTATAGTTACATACGGTGGAACAATGGGATGTGCATTTTAGAAATAATGCACATTTTCATCAGCATTGATATCATTTATTTTTAAGAATTCATCTAAGCCCTTTTTAAAACTGTCCTCTGATTCACAGTTAAAACTGTCCTCTATTCCACAGATTTACAGTTCTTACAGTAAAGAAGCTGTGACGCTTCTGGAGACTGAACTTTTTCTTCTCTAGTTAGAGGCAGTGGCCCTTGTCTTTTAAAGGGGATTTTACATAGAACAGGCCCATTTATATATTTGTATAGGTTAATCATGCCCCCCCTAGATGTCTCTTCTCAGGACTAAATAAATGTAATTCTTTTAGTTTTTCCTTATAGTCAAAATCCTCTTTGCCCCTTATCAGTTTAGTCACTCTCCTTTGTATTCTCTCCAGCTCCAGAGCATCCTTTCTATGGACTGGTGCCCTGAACTGAATTGCATATTCCAAATGAAGCTGCATCAACACTTTGTAAAGAGGTAATATTACATCCCTGTCCTGAGAGTCTATACCTCATTTAATACAAACCGGATTCCAAAAAAGTTGGGACACTAAACAAATTGTGAATAAAAACTGAATGCAATGATGTGGAGATGGCAAATGTCAATATTTTATTTGTAATAGAACGTAGATGACAGATCAAAAGTTTAATCCGAGTAAATGTATAATTTTAAAGGAAAAATACGTTGATTCAAATTTTCACGGTTTCAACAAATTCCCAAAAAGTTGGGACAAGTAGCAATAAGAGGCTGGAAAAAGTAAATTTGAGCATAACGAAGAGCTAGAAGACCAATTAACACTAATTAGGTCAATTGGCAACATGATTGGGTATAAAAAGAGTTTCTCAGAGTGGCAGTGTCTCTCAGAAGCCAAGATGGGTAGAGGATCACCAATTCCCACAATGTTGCGCAGAAAGATAGTGGAGCAATATCAGAAAGGTGTTACCCAGCGAAAAATTGCAAAGATTTGCCTCTATCATCATCAACTGTGCATAACATCATCTGAAGATTCAGAGAATCTGGAACAATCTCTGTGCGTAAGTGTCAAGGCCGTAAAACCATACTGGATGCCCGTGATCTCCGGGCCCTTAAATGACACTGCACTACAAACAGGAATGCTACTGTAAAGGAAATCACAGAATGGGCTCAGGAATACTTCCAGAAACAATTGGAAACAATTGTCAGTGAACACAATCCACCGTGCCATCCGCCGTTGCCAGCTGAAACTCTACAGTGCAAAGAAGACGCCATTTCTAAGCAAGATCCACAAGCTCAGGTGTTTTCACTGGGCCAGGGATCATTTAAAATGGAGTGTGGCAAAATGGAAGACTGTTCTGTGGTCAGACGAGTCACGATTCAAAGTTCTTTTTGGAAATCTGGGACGCCATGTCATCCAGACCAAAGAGGACAAGGACAACCCAAGTTGTTATCAACACTCAGTTCAGAAGACCGCATCTCTGATGGTATGGGGTTGCATGAGTGCATGTGGCATGGGCAGCTTGCATGTCTGGAAAGGCACCATTAATGCAGAAAAATATATTCAGGTTCTAAAACAACATATGCTCCCATCCAGACATCATCTCTTTCAGGGAAGACCCTGCATTTTTCAACAAGATAATGCCAGACCACATTCTGCATCAATCACAACATCATGGCTGCGTAGGAGAAGGATCCGGGTACTGAAATGGCCAGTCTACAGTCCAGATCTTTCACCTATAGAGAACATTTGGCGCATCATAAAGAGGAAGGTGCAACAAAGAAGGCCCAAGACGATTAAACAGTTAGAGACAATTAGACAAGAATGGGAGAGCATTCCTGATTCTAAACTTGAGAAACTGGTCTCCTTGGTCCCCAGACGTCTGTTGAGTGTTGTAAGAAGAAGGAGAGATGCCACACAGTGGTGAAAATGGCCTTGTTCAACTTTTTGGGGATTTGTTGACACCATGAAATTCTGATTTAGAGTTGAGCGAACACCTGGATGTTCGGGTTCGAGAAGTTCGGTCGTACTTCCCGGAAATGTTCGGGTTCGGGATCCGAACCCGACCCGAACTTCCTCCCGAACCCGAACCCCATTGAAGTCAAGGGGGACCCAAACTTTTCGGCACTAAAAAGGCTGTAAAACAGCCCAGGAAAAAGCTAGAGGGCTGCAAAAGGCAGCAACATGTAGGTAAATCCCCTGCAAACAACTGTGGATAGGGAAATTAATTAAACTAAAAATAATATAAATTAAAATTAACCAATATCAATTGGAGAGAGGTCCCATAGCAGAGAATCTGGCTTCACGTCACCCACCACTGTAACGGTCCATTGTCAGATATTTAGGCCCCGGCACCCAGGCAGAGGAGAGAGGTCCCGTAACATAGAATCTGGCTTCATGTCAGCAGAGAATCAGTCTGCATGTCATAGCACAGAATCAGGCTTCACGTCACCCACCACTGTAACAGTCCATTGGCATATATTTAGGCCCAGCACACAGGCAGAGGAGAGAGGTCCCATAACAGAGAATATGGCTTCATGTCAGCAGAGAATCAGTCTGAATGTCATAGCAGAGAATCAGGCTTCACGTCAGCCACCACTGTAACAGTCCATTGTCAGATATTTAGGCCCAGCACCCAGGCAGAGGAGAGAGGTCCCGTAACAGAGGATCTGGCTTCATGTCAGCAGAGAATCAGTTTGCATGTCATAGCAGAGAATCAGGCTTCACGTCAGCCACCACTGCAACAGTCCATTGGCATATATTTAGGCCCAGCACCCAGGCAGAGGAGAGAGGTCGTGTAACAGAGGATCTGGCTTCATGTCAGCAGAGAATCAGTCTGCATGTCATAGCAGAGAATCAGGCTTCATGTCAGCCACCACTGCAACAGTCCATTGTCAGATATTTAGGCCCAGCACCCAGGCAGAGGAGAGAGGTCCCGTAACAGAGGATCTGGCTTCATGTCAGCAGAGAATCAGTCTGCATGTCAAAGCAGAGAATCAGGCTTCACGTCAGCCACCACTGCAACAGTCCATTGGCATATATTTAGGCCCAGCACACAGGCAGAGGAGAGAGGTCCCGTAACAGAGAATCAGGCTTCACGTCACCCAACATTGGAACAGTCCATTGGCATATATTTAGCTGTAGACAGGCGGCTGCGTTTGTCTGTAATGACGCCCCCTGCCGTGCTGAATACACGTTCAGACAAAACGCTGGTCGCCGGGCAGGCCAGCACCTCCAAGGCATAAAAGGCTAGCTCTGGCCACGTGGACAATTTAGAGACCCAGAAGTTGAATGGGGCCGATCCATCAGTCAGTACGTGGAGGGGTGTGCACACGTACTGTTCCACCATGTTAGTGAAATGTTGCCTCCTGCTAACACGTTGCGTATCAGGTGGTGGTGCAGTTAGCTGTGGCGTGTTGACAAAACTTTTCCACATCTCTGCCATGGTAACCCTGGCCTCAGAGGAGCTGGCAGGATGTGAACGCCGGAAGCACGAACAGACTGCCCGCACTTTATGCAGCAGCTCTGACATGTCGGGGTAGTTGTGAATGAACTTCTGCACCACCAAATTCAGCACATGCGCCAGGCAAGGGATGTGCGTCAAACCGGCTAGTCCCAGAGCTGCAACGAGATTTCGCCCATTATCGCACACCACCAGGCCGGGCTTGAGGCTCACCGGCAGCAACCACTCGTCGGTCTGTTGTTCTATACCATGCCACAACTCCTGTGCGGTGTGGGGCCTGTCCCCCAAACATATGAGTTTCAGAATGGCCTGCTGACGTTTACCCCAGGCTGTGCTGAAGTTGGTGGGGAAGGTGTGTGGCTGACTGGATGAGCAGGTGGAAGAAGAGGAGGAGGAAGCCGAGAAGGAGGAGGTGACAACAGGAGGCAAAGAATGTTGCCCTGCTATCCTTGGCGGCGGAAGGACGTGCGCCAAACAGCTCTCCGCCTGGGGCCCAGCTGCCACTACATTTACCCAGTGTGCAGTTAGGGAGATAAAGCGTCCCTGGCCGTGCTTACTGGTCCACGTATCTGTGGTTAGGTGGACCTTGCTACAGGTGGCATTGCGCAGTGCACACTTGATTTTATTGGATACTTGGTTGTGCAGGGAAGGCACGGCTCTCTTGGAGAAGTAGTGGCGGCTGGGAACAACATACTGTGGGACAGCAAGCGACATGAGCTGTTTGAAGCTGTCTGTGTCCACCAGCCTAAATGACAGCATTTCATAGGCCAGTAGTTTAGAAATGCTGGGCCAGGGATCGAGGGTGGCTAGGTGGGAATTTACGCTTTCTCTCAAATGTTTGTGAGATGGAGAGCTGAACGCTGCTGTGTGACATGGATGAGATGCTTGGTGACGGAGGTGGTGGTGGTGTTGGTGGTACATCCCCTGTTTGCTGGGCGGCAGGTGCCAACGTTCCTCCAGAGGCGGAGGAAGAGGCCGAGGCGGCAGCAGCAGAAGAGGCCGAGGCGGCAGCAGCAGAAGAGGCCGAGGCGGCAGCAGCAGAAGAGGTAGCAGGGGGAGCCTGAGTGACTTCCTTGTTTTTAAGGTGTTTACTCCACTGCAGTTCATGCTTTGCATGCAGGTGCCTGGTGATGCAGGTTGTGCTAAGGTTTAGAACGTTAATGCCTCGCTTCAGGCTCTGATGGCACAGCGTGCAAACCACTCGGGTCTTGTCGTCAGCACATTGTTTGAAGAAGTGCCATGCCAGGGAACTCTTTGAAGCTGCCTTTGGGGTGCTCGGTCCCAGATGGCGGCGGTCAGTAGCAGGCGGAGTCTCTTGGCGGCGGGTGTTCTGCTTTTGCCCACTGCTCCCTCTTTTGCTACGCTGTTGGCTCGGTCTCACCACTGCCTCTTCCTCCGAACTGTGAAATACAGTGGCACGACCTTCATTCCATGTGGGGTCTAGGACCTCATCGTCCCCTGCATCGTCTTCCACCCAGTCTTGATCCCTGACCTCCTGTTCAGTCTGCACACTGCAGAAAGACGCAGCAGTTGGCACCTGTCTTTCGTCATCATCAGAGACTTGCTGAGGTGGTATTCCCATGTGCGTCAGTGCATTCTATGTCTTCCACCGCTGGGGAAGGGCTAGGTGGATGCCCTTGGGAAACCCTGCCAGCAGAGTCTTCAAACAGCATAAGAGACTGCTGCATAACTTGAGGCTCAGACAGTTTCCCTGATATGCATGGGGGTGATGTGACAGACTGATGGGGTTGGTTTTCAGGTGCCATCTGTGCGCTTTCTGCAGAAGACTGGGTGGGAGATAATGTGAACGTGCTGGATCCACTGTCGGCCACCCAATTGACTAATGCCTGTACCTGCTCAGGCCTTACCATCCTTAGAACGGCATTGGGCCCCACCATATATCGCTGTAAATTCTGGCGGCTACTGGGACCTGAGGTAGTTGGTACACTAGGACGTGTGGATGTGGAAGAACGGCCACGTCCTCTCCCAGCACCAGAGGGTCCACTAACACCACCACGACCATGTCCACGTCCGCGTCCCTTACTAGATGTTTTCCTCATTGTTATCGTTCACCACAACAACAAATATATTATTTGGCCCAATGTATTGTATTCAAATTCAGCTGAATATAAATTTGAGGCCTAGTATTTAGGCGCTGGGTGACAGGTATAGGTTTACTGACAGAATTAGACTTGGAAATGCACAGTAGCGGGTGTGTGAAGTTATTCAGAATGACCCTATGTGCACCTTGAATATGATATACCCTTTTAGGGATAGATTTCAAATAGCTCTGATACAGCAGAAACCACTAAAATATGAAATTGCTAAATTGGGAATTGTATATCAACCCAGAACAAAAAATGTGCTTTGACGAACACTAAATAACTTGACCAGCCACACCAGTAACGACAGATTTAGCTGGATATAAACTTGAGGCCTAGTATTTAGGCGCTGGGTGACAGGTATACGTTTACTGACAGAATTAGACTGGGATATGGCCAAAAAATAACCACACTATTGATGGTTAAATGCACTTGGTGTGACAGCTTGACCAACCACACTACTGAGGGTTAAATGCACTTGGTGACAGGCGCAGCTTGCCCCTGATGTAGTATATGGCCAAAAAATAAACAGACTATTGCTGGTTAAATGCACTTGGTGTGACAGCTTGAACAACCACACTACTGAGGGTTAAATGCACTTGGTGACAGGCGCAGCTTGCCCCTGATGTAGTATATGGCCAAAAAATAAACAGACTATTGCTGGTTAAATGCACTTGGTGTGACAGCTTCACCTTGATGTAGGCTTTAGCCAAAAAACAACCACACCATTGAGGGTTAAAGCACTTGGTGACAGGCGCAGCTTGCCCCTGATGTAGTATATGGCCAAAAAATAAACAGACTATTGCTGGTTAAATGCACTTGGTGTGACAGCTTCACCCTGATGTAGGCTTTAGCCAAAAAACAACCACACCATTGAGGGTTAAATGCACTTGGTGACAGGCGCAGCTTGCCCCTGATGTAGTATATGGCAAAAAAATAAACAGACTATTGCTGGTTAAATGCACTTGGTGTGACAGCTTCACCCTGATGTAGGCTTTAGCCAAAAAACAACCACACCATTGAGGGTTAAATGCACTTGGTGACAGGCGCAGCTTGCCCCTGATGTAGTATATGGCCAAAAAATAAACAGACTATTGCTGGTTAAATGCACTTGGTGTGACAGCTTCACCCTGATGTAGGCTTTAGCCAAAAAACAATCACACCATTGAGGGTTAAATGCACTTGGTCGCAGCTTGTGCTGGCGCACCACAAGACACAAAATGTCCGCCGATCACCCCAGAAAAAAGTGACTGACAAACGGTCTGGGCAGCCTAAAAACAGTGAGCAATTGAATATCAGCAGCTCAATGATGCACAGCTGCAGATCGATCTATTAATCAAGTCCTTTGGAGGAGTTAATCTGCCTAATCTCGCCCTACTGTCGCAGCCGCAACCTCTCCCTACGCTAATCAGAGCAGAGTGACGGGCGGCGCTATGTGACTCCAGCTTAAATAGAGGCTGGGTCACATGGTGCTCTGGCCAATCACAGCCATGCCAATAGTAGGCATGGCTGTGACGGCCTCTTGGGGCAAGTAGTATGACGCTTGTTGATTGGCTGCTTTGCAGCCTTTCAAAAAGCGCCAAGAAAGAGACGAACACCGAACCCAAACCCGGACTTTTACGAAAATGTCCGGGTTCGGGTCTGTGTCACGGACACCCCAAAATTCGGTACGAACCCAAACTATACAGTTCGGGTTCGCTCATCCCTAGCAGAGGCCTAAATGTTTCTGGCGCAGACAGAGGTCACAGCAGAGTAAGGGGCCATGGCAGCAGGAGTTACTTCAAGAGGCTTGAGCTCCCAGTGTCAGCTAGAAGTCTTGTCGTGACCAGCAACCCAGTGGTGCTTAAATGGTTGACTTGATCGTCGACTTTGTCGCAAGTGACATCAGACACCCCCAGCCAAGAGTTAGTGGGGTCGTCTCACACATCCCTTAGTTGGCATGGCCTTGGAGCAGGTCTGCTTTAGAACCTGCCTCTGTCCTTTTCTGTTCCCTCACCGCGAGAAGTATTATATGCTGTAGGCTGTGCTGCACTTTTCAGCGAGGAAAAGCTACTAGAGGACAGTCAGCAGCTACTGCCCAGCCAAGATGTGGAGGAGACAGTCGCTCCTTCCTCCGCTAGGTGAGCAAGTAGTGATGAGGAGAGTGGCGTGAGAGCTGGTGTTGAGAGAGGTCAGGGTCCTGACCCAGAGACGGTTGAGGAGGACTTGCAGACAGTACTCGATAATAATGATGTAGCTGATCGCACTTAGGAGCCGAATGACAAAGGAGCTTCATCATCATCAGGAGAAGAGGGTGGCAGTTTGCCCAAGAGCCAGCAAGTCACTACCGTGGCTGGGAGTCAGCAGGGTTGTAGCAGGGTTGTAGGAGGTCGGGAACCAAACATCCCTACCCACTTCGCAGGAGCCTACCTGCCCGGAAAGGAACAGTGTAGGAGCTCAAGGAGGCAGGAGTGGAATCAGTCAGTCAGTGCGTAGTGTTGGGGTAAAATCCTACTCAGCGGTGTGCCAGTAAGACTTCTTCACTCAAGTTCAGGTTTGGGTTATATTTTATTATTTTCCCTTATAACATGGTTATAAGGAAAAATAATAGCATTCTTAATACAGAATGCTTACTAAAATGTGGCTTATGGGGTTAAAAAATAAAAATACATTAACTCGCCTCTCCTGTTGTTCGCGCAGCCGACATCTTCTTCTTTCGGGACCTGCCAAAGGACCTTTGATGACATAATCGCGCTCACGCATTGCACCCGCACTGAATTCTTGCCCGTGTGAAACGAGCCTTGCAGGGTTCTTTTTTTGCCTTCTTCTGGATCAACTTGCAGTATATCAGGCTGAACTAGATGGACGTACTTTATGTCTTTTTTCAGCCTTGTAAACTATGTTACTATGTATGTTACCATCCGGCCAGTTTAAAAGCCTGCATCACTGGTGACATGAGCTTGCATTAGTAGAACAGTATAGATGTTTTAGAACAACATATTTTTTTAACCATGCCTCATTCAGGGAAGTCCTTGCATATTTCAGCAAGACAATGCTAATCCACTTACTGCATCAAACACGGGAAGTCCTTGTATATTTCAGCAAAATGCTAATCCACTTACTGCATGAAACAAAACAGCATGGCTTTGCAGAACATGAGTCCAGGTGTGTCGCTTAGCTATGAGGACCTGGAGGAGAGAGTATTAGTGGCTCTGGCTGCAAAAGTCTAACAAAGTGGATTTGTTCACTGCGGCCCTCCAGCTGTTGTAAAACTACAACTCCCACAATGCCCTGCTGTAGGTTAATAGCTGTAGGCTGTCCGAGAATGCTGGGAGTTGTAGTTTTGCAACAGCTGGAGGGTCGCAAGTTGAGCTTGCCTGGTTCACACCATTGCTCCCTAGGGCCAGAAAAGTGAAAGGAAGACACACCTTTTCTCCCTTCAGGGCACACCCTGATGTTGGGAATCCTACCTGACAGTAGTTTTGTTGTTCTTGATGTTACAGGTTTTGGTATGGGTACACTGCAATGGCAATGTTTGCCATTAGATAAGATTGACATTCTTTTCTTTTTTTGCAAGAAAAGCTAATTTGAATATCTTTATCAAAAACCCAAAAGGTATATAAATTAGCTTCCCTCATAAAATCGAAAAAAGGAGATATCCTGTTTAATGGCAGCAAAATGAAGCAAAATCAGCATCCATTTTTCCCGGAAAGCGATAGCAATGTTACCTCGCATACAATATTCATCATGAATATTTTTTGATCTCCTTAAGGCTAGTTTACACTCCGGCAGGCTGTTCCGACATGTTGTACTTTTATTCCGGCCGCCTCTTGACATGCTCTGCCGTACTGCTGCTGGAACTCCACCCTGACCACCATTATAATCAATAGGGCCGGAGCGGTAGTCCGGGTGCACTAGCGGCAGCACGGATGCGACAGGCTGTTCACCCACTGTAACTGCCTGCCAGAGTCCCTTGCCGCTAGTGTGAAACTAGCCTAATGATAAAGAGCACTACAGAGAGTACTCCCAAAGGCCAGTAAGTTAAGGAAGACAATTTTCTTTTTAGACATTCTAATTCTTTTGTCTTTCTCATTAAGAGTGTAATTCTAGGTGAAATATTCTAGATAATTTGATTGGAACATTAGATGGTATGCCTCACCTCAACACCAGTTGCTGTCCTCCACCCCCTGTATTGGGGTCATTACACAGGGACACTGTTATGGGGGGGGGGGAAGGGGGGGGGGATCTGTGGATGACACATATATAGCATAAGATCCACAGATCCCCCATAACAGTGTCATCCACAGACCACCAATAGTTCAAAACCCACCAAAAGCACACCTTTTGTTTATTTTTAATTAATTTTTTCTTATTTTCCTCCTCAAAAACCTAGGTGTGTCTTATGGGCAAGTGTAACTTATAGGGTGAAAAATACAGTACAGTATCTTCCATGGGGCCCTCGTGGTAAAATCAAAACATAAAACTATACAATAAACAAGTTCTAAAATCCAAGAGTGTAAATTGTCAATAAGACCAATAGGTCACTGCGATCCTTGTATCCAGCATGCATAGCCTTATTGTATGGTGACACTACGTCTCACTACCAATAGCTATTGCTCCAAACTCCTGATGAAGCCGCATCGCGGCAAAACATGTCGGGTGGTGGAGTGTTTAGGCAGGAATGAACGTTGAATGTGACCCATGTATGTGTGTGACCACCATTGTTCGTACAAGGGCAGTTATCTTAGACCTGTGATACACAATACAGAGATATAGATTTTAGGGACAGGAATTAAATTTTGTGTGTTGGTACTGAGCCACAGTACCTATACAACAGAACTGATTAGTACCCTTGGTCTGAATGCTAATTGATCAAATGTGAGTTGCACAAATCAAACAATTCCATTACCATCGGCAATAATTGCTACGAGTTTCTGGGAGACTGTAAGATAACATTCAATTATGGTAGCAACCTAGATTGCACCTAATTGTTTATTAATGAACTCTCGGTCTCGCACAGCAGTACCACACATGTAAGCTACACCTGATCCTTAATGTAGTCTAGCTATCCTCAGTTCTGTGACAGGCTCTGCCATAAAATAACCAAATGGTTCATAAAGTGCGAGGTGGCACCAACTGCAAGTGAGGAACCTTCACCCCCTTCTCATTCCTGATAGTTTTAACCTATCCCTATAGGTTTTTGGATTTTAGATATGTAACAATAAAGTTATTTAGTTTAGGACCCCCACAGGGATTTTTGTCGGTCCACTGACCAAATTGAGTACTCATTATACAACGGGTGGAGGGGAGGTCTGTTATCTGAGGATGATAGTAAAGTGAGAAATAAAAAAAAAAATTATGTGAAACTCTGCAGAGACGCAGCTGAAAGGTTTCATGACGGTTTTATCTCCGAATTAAGACGTTGAGAAAAATCTACATCACAGGAGACGTCACCGGATGTAACAGGTATGTGCTGCTGTATTCTACTGTATAGTGTGTACCATTATATGTAATGTCCATCCACATATCTATTTGGGGAGGGGTGGCTATTTGGCCCACACTGCCGAAGCCTGGCCCCAGACTTCAGGTCACACTGTGCGTGTTGTGAATTCTGGGAGCTCACACCCATCTACTACATTATCTGTACTCAGATAGTTGCCACTGTGTCATCTGTGTTGTAACATAGGACCACAGGAGATATCTACTACATTATCTGTACTCAGAGAGCTATCACTGTGTTAACCTGTGGTGTTACATAGGACTGCAGGTGACATCTTCTACATTATCTGTACTCAGTGAGTTATCACTGTTATCTGTGGTGTTACATAGGACTGCTGGTGACATCTACTACATTATCTGTACTCAGTTATCACTGTTATCTGTGGTGTTACATAGGACTGCAGGTAATATATCATACATTATCTGTACTCAGTTATCACTGTTATCTGTGGTGTTTCATAGGACTGCAGGTAATATATCCTACATTATCTGTACTCAGGGAGTTATCACTGTGGTGTTACATAGGACTGTAGGTGACATCTACTCCACAATCTGTACTATTTGTAAAAAGGGGAGGGTCCACAGGTTGGGGGGGGAGCAATACTTGACTTGCCCCGGGTGCTCAAAACCCATGATACGACACTGGAACTCTGCCCCGGCTGAGAGTTACCCCCCCATATAAGTTAGTTATATAATGTTAAGTAAACGCATAAAGTATGTTCCCTGCTACTTGCTACCCCTCCTCATTTATACCCCTGTATAATGTGCCATGATACCCCTCAGTTATACAGGTCCTTCTAAAAAAAATAGCATATTGTGATAAAGTTCATTATTTTCTGTAATGTGCTGATAAACATTAGACTTTCATATATTTTAGATGCATTACACACAACGGAAGTAGTTCAACCCTTATATTGTTTTAATATTGATGATTTTGGCATACAGCTCATGAAAACCCTAAATTCCTATCTAAAAAAATTAGCACATTTCATCCGACCAATAAAAGAAAAGTGTTTTTAATACAAAAAAAGTCAACTTTCAAATAATTATGTTCAGTTATGGAACTCAATACTTGGTCGGGAATCCTTTTGCAGAAATGACTGCTTCAATGCGGCGTGGCATGGAGGCAATCAGCCTGTGGCACTGCTGAGGTGTTATGGAGGCCCAGGATGCTTCGATAGCGGCCTTAAGCTCATCCAGAGTGTTGGGTCTTGCGTCTCTCAACTTTCTCTTCCCAATATCCCACAGATTCTCTATGGGGTTCAGGTCAGGAGAGTTGGCAGGCCAATTGAGCACAGTAATACCATGGTCAGTAAACCATTTACCAGTGGTTTTGGCACTGTGAGCAGGTGCCAGGTCGTGCTGAAAAATTAAATTTTCATCTCCATAAAGTTTTTCAGCAGATGGAAGCATGAAGTGCTCCAAAATCTCCTGATAGCTAGCTGCATTGACCCTGCCCTTGATAACACAGTGGACCAACACCAGCAGCTGACATGGCACCCCAGACCATCACTGACTGTGGGTACTTGACACTGGACTTCAGGGATTTTGGCATTTCCCTCTCCCCAGTCTTCCTCCAGACTCTGGCACCTTGTTTTCCGAATGACATGCAAAATTTGCTTTCATCCGAAAAAAGTACTTTGGACCACTGAGCAACAGTCCAGTGCTGCTTCTCTGTAGCCCAGGTCAGGCGCTTCTGCCGCTGTTTCTGGTTCAAAAGTGGCTTGACCTGGGGAATGCGGCACCTGTAGCCCATTTCCTGCACACGCCTGTACACGGTGGCTCTGGATGTTTCTACTCCAGACTCAGTCCACTGCTTCCGCAGGTCCCCCCAAGGTCTGGAATCGGTCCTTCTCCACAATCTTCCTCAGGGTCCGGTCACCTCTTCTCGTTGTGCAGCGTTTTCTGCCACACTTTTTCCTTACCACAGACTTCCCACTGAGGTGCCTTGATACAGCACTCTGGGAACAGCCTATTCGTTCAGAAATTTCTTTCTGTGTCTTAACCTCTTGCTTGAGGGTGTCAATGATGGCCTTCTGGACAGCAGTCAGGTCGGCAGTCTTACCCATGATTGCGGTTTTGAGTAATGAACCAGGCTGGGAGTTTTTAAAAGCCTCAGGGATCTTTTGCAGGTGTTTAGAGTTAATTAGTTGATTCAGATGATTAGGTTAATAGCTCGTTTAGAGAACCTTTTCATGATATGCTAATTTTTTGAGATAGGAATCTAGGTTTTTTTATGAGCTGTATGCCAAAATCATCAATATTAAAACAATAAAAGGCTTGAACTACTTCAGTTGTGTGTAATGAATCTAAAATATATGAAAGTCTAATGTTTATCAGTACATTACAATAATGGACTTTATCACAATATGCTAATTTTTTTAGAAGGACCTGTATGATACCGTATAACTGAGGAGTATCAGGGTAAATTACAGGGGGTAATATAACTGAGGAGGTCTATTGGGGACATTATACAGGAGGTAATATAACTGAGGGATCAGGGTAAATTATACAGGGGGTAAAACTAAGGGGTATCAGGATACATTATTATACAGGAGTAATATAACTGAGGAGGGCTATCTCAGGGGACATAATAAAGGGGTAATATAACTTATATAATATAAGTTATATTACCCCTGTATAATGTCCCTGATAGCATTCCTCAGTTATATTATTCCTGTATAATTTACCCTGATACCCCTTAGTTATATTACCCCTATATAATAATGTACTCTGATACCCCTTAGTGTATTTGTATGTATGTATATATATATATATATATATATATATATATTGTGTATGTGTATATAATATACACTCACCTAAAGAATTATTAGGAACTCCATACTAATACGGTGTTGGACCCCCTTTTGCTTTCAGAACTGCCTTAATTCTACGTGGCATTGATTCAACAAGGTGCTGATAGCATTCTTTAGAAATGTTGGCCCATATTGATAGGATAGCATCTTGCAGTTGATGGAGATTTGAGGGATGCACATCCAGGGCACGAAGCTCCCGTTCCACCACATCCCAAAGATGCTCTATTGGGTTGAGATCTGGTGAATGTGGGGGCCATTTTAGTACAGTGAACTCATTGTCATGTTCAAGAAACCAATTTGAAATGATTTGAGCTTTGTTACATGGTGTATTATCCTGCTGGAAGTAGCCATCAGAGGATGGATACATGTTCTCATTCTGTTTACGCCAAATTTGGACTCTACCATTTGAATGTCTCAACAGAAATCGAGACTCATCAGACCAGGCAACATTTTTCCAGTCTTCAACAGTCCAATTTTGGTGATCTCGTGCAAATTGTAGCCTCTTTTTCCTATTTGTAGTGGATATGTAGTGGATATGAGATTCTGCTGTTGTAGCCCATCCGCCTCAAGGTTGTGCGTGTGGCTTCACAAATGCTTTGCTGCATACCTCGTTTGTAACGAGTGGTTATTTCAGTCAACGTTGCTCTTCTATCAGCTTAAATCAGTCGGCCCATTCTCCTCTGACCTCTAGCATCCACAAGGCATTTTTGCCCACAGGACTGCCGCATACTGCATGTTTTTCCCATTTCACACCATTCTTTGTAAACCCTAGAAATGGTTGTGCGTAAAAATCTAAGTAACTGAGCAGATTGTGAAATACTCAGACCAGCCCGTCTGGCACCAACAACCATGCCACGCTCAAAATTGCTTAAATCACCTTTCTTTCCCATTCTGACATTCAGTTTGGGGTTCAGGAGATTGTCTTGACCAGGACCACCCCCCTAAATGCATTGAAGCAACTGCCATGTTATTGGTTGACTAGATAATTGCATTAATGAGAAATAGAACAGGTGTTCCTAATAATTCTTTAGGTGAGTGTATATTTACATACATACACACGCGCGCAGCGTGTGTTTGGGCTTTAGGGTGCACACCCTAATGCAATAGGCTGCGCACGCCTATGGTCACGGGAAAGGCAGCCTAACATAAAGTCAGCCATGTGTACCAGAGTCCCAACAGACAAGACTTTGCTGTCCTCATCAGGAGGATGACTTTCAATCTCCTCATCCTCTTCTTCCTCTTTTACTCATCCACACTGAACAGATGGAATAAAACTTCCATGAGTACTACCCTCTGTAGCGACGTCTCCTGCTCTTCCTCCTCCTCCTAATCATCCAATTCGCACTGAGAAGACGAACTGAGGGTGGTCTGGCTATCACCCTGTGTATTTCTTCCCCATTTCCACCTCTTCCACATGCAAAGTGTCTGCCTTCATTGTGAGCAGCGAGTGTTTGAGTAGACAGAGAAGAGGGATAGTTACACTGATAATAGCGCTATCGCCGCTCACGATTTGTGTTGATTCCTCAAAGTTGCGTAAAACCTCACAGAGGTCAGACATCTATGCCCACTCATTGCTTGCGAAGAGCAGAAGATGACCGGAAAGGCGACGACCATGTTGCAGCTGGTATTCCACTACTGTCATCTGCTGCTCACAAAGCCGGACCATAATGTGGAACGTGGAGTTCCAGCGCGTGCTCACGTCGCACAATAGGCGGTGAGCTGGCAATTGCAAGCGCTGCTGCAGAGTTGCCAGACTGGCGAAAGCTGTCGATGACTTGTGGAAATAGGCACACTTCTGGCGCACCTTCACCAGTAGCTCAGGCAAATTGGGGTAGGTTTTGAAAAACTGCTGAACCACTAGGTTGAACACTGGGCTAGGCATGTTATGTGTGTGAGCTTGCCGAGCTCTAAAGCCGCCACCAAGTTGCGGCCATTATCAGACACAACCATGCCTGGTTTTAGGTTGAGTGGCGAGAGCCACAGCTCAGTCTGGTCCCTTATCCCCTGCCTAAGCTCTGCGTTGGTGTGCTGTTTGTCACCTAAGCAGATCAGTTTAAGCTAGGCCTGTTGCCGCTTTCCCATTGCAGTGGCTACCAAATTGTTACCGGACAGAAAAAAATCGCAAAGAATTGCGGACCCACAAGGAGCCTTAACTATCACCAAAAAAATTGCACAAGAATCTTTGCATAGTAAAAATAAATAAACTTTATTGACAATGTAAAATACATACATGAAGATAAGAAAATGGCAGCACAAAGGTGGAACACAAGGGAGAGGAATAGGACCCAAGGAGGGGCTGGGAGGTCAGCACACCAGGAGTCAGGGAAAAATATATTAAGATAATCAGATGCTAGTCACCAAGACACCTCAAGACAATAAGCCCCAAGCAATGGCAAATGGAGACAAATGTGAGGATAAACAGACTTGGTGATTAAGAGAAAAGGATAAGCATACCCTCAGTGGTGTGTCGATCTCTCAGCCACCTCCTGACCCAACGCCGTTTCGCTAGTCAATCAGGCTTCTTCTGGGGATGTGGCAATCTGGCTTCTTCACATCCCCAGAAGAAGCCAGATTGACTGGCGAAACGGCTTATTGTCTTGAGGTGTCTTGGTGACTAGCATCTGATTATCTTAATATATTTTTCCCTGACTCCTGGTGTGCTGACCACCCAGCCCCTCCTTAGGTCCTATTCCTCTCCCTTGTGTTCCACCTTTGTGCTGCCTTTTTTTTTTATCTTCATGCATGTATTTTACATTGTAAATAAAGTTTATTTATATTTACTATGCAAAGATTATTGTGCAATTTCATTGGTGATAATATATATATATATTATTTTTTCCCACTGCAGTGCTACACTGCTTCCAGCTACTGACTGGTGCTGCAAGATGATAATTCATATGTGGAAGTGGAGGAGAAGGCGGAGGAAGAGAAGGGGAGGTTGCAGCCACTAATGTAGGCGGCAGTTGAAACCCTGATGGAAGTAAGTAGCACCTGTGCCATCCCAAGGTACGACTCACTCCCGGCCTCCAAAACGTTCACCCGGTGTGCCATCAGGGAAATTTAGCGTCCCTAGCCAAAAGTACTTGTCCATGTGTCCACAAGCCTAAATGGCAACATTTCCAGGGCCAGCAATTCGGAAAGGTGCGCATTTAGTGTTATGTCTTGTTTGTGGGTGGCTGGGTATTTGCACTTTCGTTCTAAGGCCTGGGGTAAAGACATCTGTATGCTGCGTTGGAACACAGAAGTGGATTTGCTAGCTGCTGGCGCTTGCGACAGTCCAGGTGCATGTGGGAGGCAGCCGGGCCTGTGTATTGGACAGGGTGTTGGCCAGCACGTAACACAGGGGAAGAGGATGTAGTGGTGCGACCCGCAGACAATGATTGTGGACCCAGGCGTTCAGCCCACCTATTAGGGTGCTTTGATGCCGTGTGGCGGGACATGCTGGTGGTAGTGAAGTTCACGCCCCTGTTTCTTTTGGTACGGCACAGGTTGCAAATGACAATTCCTTTATCGTCTGCACTTTCCTCAAAAAAGTGCCAGACTGTGGAACACCAACCCTTTGGCAAGGCAGATTGCCACAAGGGGGTGCTCCATGTAACTGTTGTGGGCCTCTTCGGTGTGGTCCGCCTTCTCCCTTTTGCCACCCCATTGCCTCTTCCAGCCTGTTGTGTTGCTGCAGATCCCTCCCTCTCTGTACTGCTGTCCTCGCTCGGCTTGCCACCTTCCCAGGTTGGGTCAGTGACTTCATCGTCCACCACCTCCTCTTCCACTTCCTCACTCTGGTTATCCTCCTGACGTATTGACCTAACATCAGCCTCAGTTATTGACAAGTGTGTCTCATCCTCATCATGAACTTCTTGAGACACTAACTGTGTCTCATCATCATCATCCACCTCGTTAAACACGAATTGCCGTCCCCCACCATCATCTTCTTGTGACTGTGGATGCTCAAGAGTTTGGGAATCTGGGCACAATATCTCCTCATGTCCCTCTTCAAGTGGACTTGGCGAGAGGCCCAAATCAAGGAATGGCGATGAAAAGAGTTCCTCGGAATATCCGAGTGAGGGATCACTTGTTTGCCCAGACTCTCCATGGTGAGAGGAAGGAGTATCAGGGTGAGGATTCTGTTGACCAGACTCTTGGCTACTGAGACTGGACTTTGTAGAAGACAGGGTGGTGCTTAACCGACTGGAAGCATTATCTACTGCAAACCAACTGACCACCTGGTCGTACTGGTCTGAATTTGAGAGTGGTGTCCTGCGCCGCCCTGCAAACTGGGACATGAAGCTAAGAATCGTGGATGAGTGTGTTTCACCGCGCCCAGGGCCACAGCCTCTGCATGCACCATCAGCAGCACGGCCACTTCCCCATCCCTTACTGCTCACCTTGAGCATATTAAATGGTATATATGCTTGCAAGTATGTCACGCGTACAGTAGACCAGGTTTTGTAAGTGCACACTCAAATAAAGTACAGAGAATGTCACAGATATTTTTAGGATGCGCACACATTAAACAGGAGATATTGCACAGATAATGTCGCTGTCCGCAGCGTCTATGAAAAAAGTACACTTAATGTCACAGATAATTTTAGGATGCGCTAACGTTATACAGGAGGGATAACGCAAGTAATGTCGCTGTCACCAGCGGCTAATAAAAAATGTCGCTTGTCACCAGCGGCTAATAAAAAATGACACAGTTGTCACTGTGATTTCGTAGTAAAGAGATCACAGAGAGGCACGGAGCATTATCAGTCATGTTAATGTTCCGTGCCTCTGCAGTCTGCATCGGGTCTTGGCACTCTTTCACGGAGCGGATGCCACGCACGGCATCCGCTCATGTGAAACAGCCCTAACAATTGCATGCAATTTAGCGCAGGTTGCACTAATAATATATATTGCAGCCAAATACAACTATAGTCCTTTAAAGGACTTTCCGGTCTCTAACAATTCCAGGCAATTTAGCGCAGGTTGCACTAATAATTATATTGCTGCCAGATACAATAGGCCTTAAAAGTTTTTTCAGTAAAATATTACTATTTCACTCCCTTCTTCAGCACAGCTGTCCCTGACTAAGACTGAGCCGAACACGTGTCATCAGGTGCTGTATAGCACCCGATGATGCATTCCGGCCAGCCAATCACTGTAATGCCAGTAGCCAATATGGCTACAGCATTACAGTGAGTGACAGTACCTCTGCGCACAAGTAAAATTAGTGTTAGGCCGAGCAGGCGACACTAGTCAGTACCTGTTGCAGAGCAGAGATGCACCTTATTAAGAGGCATTTCATGCCGGAGCAGGAAGAGCAGGGCTGACGTATGGGTATGCCAGTTTTGAAAAATGCCCCTCTTAGTGTTTTATACTACTGCAAACATTATTATAGCTTCATGCCTTAAGTTGTTTCTTATTTCCAGGGGAATTCTACTGCAGAGCCATCTAAACACCACAATGGTAAGATCAGGCAATGTCAAAAGCATATTAGCCTTAACTAAAGTAAAATTAATTCAGATTCAGAGAGTACAAATTCTCAAAGTTTTCAATATCTCCTAGGAATTTATTATCTTCAGAACATTTTTTAGTCAACTGTTCAGCATTGTAAGACAGGCAAATATACTGCAGGCTCTTCCATCCTCTGTTACCTCATGGGGACTGCAGGACTGTATAAATATTCTCTTTATAAACAAGAACTTACATTCCAGTTGAGGAAGACCTCAACTTCTTGTTCCCAATAGGAATAACAGGATAGCATATACCGGTATATGAAATCTCAATTCTCCACTGAATAGATACTGAAGTCATTGAAAAACATAATTTTGAATAAATAAAAAAAACACAGAAGAATGAAAGCTGAGAATAGAGATCTCTGGGTGTCATTGTTGGAATGTATTTGAATATTCATGATTGTTTCAATGACAGCTTCACGTTCGCAAACTCTCAGATCATAGTAACATAATCAGATGGAAGGAAAGTGTGCCAGACCCTCAATGTTTAGTCTCATAACAATTCTGGTTTACAGGTCACTTAGCAACAGCAGACGAAAGAGGGAAAAAATGTCAAATTTATAAAAGTGTGCAGTAAAAATATAGTGTAGCCTTTTATCAGAACATGAAAATGTATGCACAGAACAGAACTCAGTGTTTCCAGCAGGGGCAGCTGGCTCATTTAGAGTTTAGTTTAGAAATGTTTGCACGTTCCATCATTTCCCTCTGAAATAAGATCAGCCTTGTAAATATGGGAAAGGCTGCTTGTGGTTTGATCTTGAATTTGATCAAATCCTGCCTTTAAAGTTTTTGGGGACACATAAAAGCACTATTATATCCAAGTCTCATGTACTTTTACAGTGGTACAAATCATATTTTAAAAAGGTTCCATTCTGACCCTCTGTAATATCTAAAACTACACAATAGGTTTTCCTGTGGAGTCTATTCAAGCCATGCATGGTCCCCCTGTAGCTGTCTCATTCTTTCCAGAAACTAACACTGGGAATATGTAGGGTCCAATCATTCACAGCTGCCTTTTCTCCAAGGTCAGAACACACAGAGGCCCAAATCCCAAGCAAAATACACAAACATATCACACAGGCAAACACACTGACAGGAATGTAAACTTTAGCAAAACTCGGGAAATGGTCTTCACAAATGGAGGCCAATCTTTAGACTTCTGTTCATTGTTAACAGATTCATGTCCCCATGCCACAGAGCAATTCACCATTATTGATGACTGCAAAAACATCTGCTAACTCCATCTGTATCCCTGTCAGATAACATCATGGTATTTCTTGAACTATCCCACACATAAATTACACTCAAAGAGGCTGTCCAGAAGTAGAAAAACATGTCTGCTTTCTTCCAGAGGCAGCTCCATACCTGTCTACGGGTTGTGCCCAGAATTTCTGCTCAACTCCACCGAACTAAACGAAGCTCAGATACAATACTAGACACAAAATGTGGTTGTTGTTTCTGTAAGAAAATAAATAATTTTGTAATTGTGGACAAATTCTTTAATTTACATTATGTACATTTCATAGCACACTTTACAACCAAATCACATCCATTTTAAATACTGGACGGGTAACTTCAAACTTCCTATCCAACTTGTTGTTATAATTGTAAAAAGTGTTTATTTGATATGATACACCTGACCTCATCTCATTGTTAGTCTCAGCATAAGATCAAATGTTAGCTAATAAACCTTCCTCTACATTAAGGTCTGTTGATTGGGGCTTATAAATAGTGTTGAGCGAATTGAAGCCAAACTAATTGCCATAGATCCGAAATTCAGGAAAAATTTGATTCGCAGTGAGGCCGAATTTCCTCATGTTTCGTGGTAACAAATCTATTTATCATGAAATAGCAGCAAAACAAACATACTCACCTCATCCATTTGCTAAAATACCGCACTGTGTGACGTCCCAGACTGCGCAAGATTTTGCACTTCAATCAAGATGACAAGTGACAGCCTCTCCTCAAGCAAGGTGATGGATAAGGGTTTGTTTTGTTTGTTTTTTACACTGATTAACCCCCTGAAAGGCCTCAATTGTAAAATCAGATACCATGATCAGTGATGAACATGGCATCTGAGAAGTTCAATGATGGAGGGGGGGGGGGAGGCACGATTACTGTTCCCCGCATTTTCCCCTTGCTACATACAAAAGAATGCATTTCATGATGAAGTAATTAGTCACAAATAAAGTTGAGCGGACACCTTGATGTTCAGGTTCGACGGGTTCGGCCGAACTTCACATGAAAGTTCGAGTTTGGGACCCGAACTTGACCCAAACTTGACCCCGAACCCCATTGAAGTCAAAGGGGACCCGAACTTTTGAGCACTAAAATGGCTCTAAAAATGTCATGGAAAGGGCTAGAGGGCTGGAAATGGTATCAAAGTGTGGTTAAAGGGGTATTCCCAATACCAATGGTCACTGTTTAATCTGGTAATGATATAACAGTGATCATTTTTGTAAATATAATGTATTAGCCAATTCCCTCCTGTCACTACCAGAGCTTTGAGACGTTCTCACAGCTCTGTTTCTCCACCCCTGTGATGATGTCACTATTAGAGCTTGGAGGAGTTCCCTCTGCCCTGTTTCTCTGCCCCTGTGATGAGGTCTTTACCTTCTGTTTCCTTCCTCCCAGCTGTCTCTCCTATGTTTGATTTCGCTGCCTTTAAATCACCCCACCTACTTTGTAGAGATGCGGATTATACTTTTCATTTGAGCTGTATCTCTCGTTTGAGTATCTTCACCTGTGTGATATCTTTTCACTGGATCTGTGTTCTGCTGAAGCAAGTACTTCGGATATTGTCTGCTGACTTTGGATCTGTTTTCACTGCAGCCGCACCTCCTTCAGTTAAGTGTTCAGACATTGTGTGTTTCTGTTCTGTTGATGACTGGATCCGAGGCGACCCCTTACTCTATTGTAGGGGTTTCAGTGGTCATCAGCCTAAGGTACGCGGGCATGTCTCGATCCACCATATGGATCCGGACATGTGCATAGCAGCTTAGGGAGAGCTTTTAGGGTCTGACAGGGGTCACCCTATATCCTCCCTAGTTTGGGTACGCCAAACCGTCCTTTTTTGACATGGATCCGCTTTCTGACCTGGTTGACCGCATGCAGGGTCTTTCTTTGGAGGTAGCGGATCTCCGTCAATCTATGACTCAGCTTCAAGCATTGGGCTCTGCTCCGGCCCATGGAGTCTGTTGCGAGCCAAAGGTCTCACTTCCGGAAACGTTCTCCGGGGGCAGTGAGAATTTTGTTTGTTTCAGAGAGGCATGCAAACTCCATTTTTGCTTGTGTCCCCATTCCTCTGGTAATGAGGAACAGAGGGTGAGGATTGTCATCTCCCTGCTCAGGGGTAATGCTCAGACTTGGGCTTTTTCGTTGCCATCGGGGAATCCCTCCCTTCGATCCGTGGAAAGATTTTTTGTGGCCCTGGGGCAGATATATGATGACCCGGATCATGTTGCTCTGGCCGAATCTAACTTATGTTCTTTATGCCAGAACAAACTGTCTGCGGAGCTTTATTGTTCTGAATTTCGGAGATGGGCAGCTGATTCAGGTTGGAATGATGCTGCACTCCGGAGTTAGTTCTCTCATGGTCTCTCAGAGAGATTGAAAGATGCATTTGCTTTCCATGAGAGACCAACGTCCTTAGATTCTGCCATGTCATTGGCGGTACGCCTTGACAGGCATCTAAGAGAAAGAAACGAGACCTCTCTGTCCAGTCATTTTCAGTCTAGGGGCAGTGGTGCGGACTCATTCACTGTGCAGGGGCCTCATCCTCTCTCGGTTCCCTCTGTAGAGGAGCCCATGCAGCTAGGGTGACTTGCCTCTGATAAAAGAGGATTTATTCCTCAGAGAATGGTGTGTTTTTGTTGTGGGGGCATAGGTCATTTGGAAAATGTTTGTCCGTCTAGGAAATTCTTGAACTGTACTAAGAGTTATAATAAGAGAAAAACCTCAAAAGGTAAATCATCAAACTCTGCTTCATCTGCTACTTTGGGCAAAGTTGATGTAGGAATTGATGCTTTTCCTCTGACCTGCAGTTCCCATTTTCTCCTTTCTGCCAGTGTAGCGCTAGGGAGCAAAGTCATTTCTTGTGAAATTTTTGTCAATAGTGGAGCGGCCGTCAATCTTATTGATACTCAATTTGTAGCCATGCATGGTTTTCAGGTTTGCACATTAGAAAAGGATATACCTGTTTTTGCTATTGACTCTGCTCCACTCTCACAGAGATCCCTGAAGGGCATTGTTCACAATATCCGGTTAGTGGTAGGTGACACTCATGTGGAGGATATAGCTTGTTTTGTCCTTAACGGATTGCCTTCTCCTCTAGTTTTGGGGTTACCCTGGCTTACTAGACATAACCCCACTATTGATTGGCAAGGAAGGCAAATAAATGAGTGGAGTGAGTTTTGTAGAGAGAATTGTCTCACAGCGATTTTTGCAGAGGTGTCTACTAAAACGGTGCCATCATTTCTCTCTGATTTCTTGGACGCTTTTTCCGAGAGCGGTGTTCAGGAGCTACCTCCTCACCGGGAGTTTGACTGTCCCATTAACCTCATTCCCGGCGCCAAGCTGCCAAAAGCACGCCTCTACAATCTCTCACAACCGGAAAGAATCGCAATGCGAACTTATATCTCTGAGAGTCTCGATAAGGGGCATATTCGTCCCTCAAAATCACCTGTTGCCGCTGGTTTTTTTTGTTAAAAAGAAAGATGGCTCTCTGAGACCTTGCCTAGATTTTAGGAAGCTGAACCGTATCACGATTCGCGATCCCTATCCCCTTCCTCTGATCCCGGACCTCTTCAACCAAATTGTTGGGGCCAAGGTTTTTTCCAAATTGGATTTGAGAGGCGCGTACAACCTGGTCAGGGTCAGAGAGGGGGATGAATGGAAAACGCCCTTTAATGCCCCTAACGGGCATTTTGAGAATCTCGTTATGCCTTTTGGCCTGATGAATGCTCCGGCCGTCTTTCAGCATTTTGTTAACAGTATTTTCTACCATTTAATGGGGAAATTTGTATTGGTGTATCTTGATGATATTGTTCAGACCCATCAGGATCATCTTTTTCAGGTTCTGCGGATTCTGCGGGAGAAAAAATTGTACGCCAAGCTGGAGAAATGTGTTTTTATGGTATCAGAGATTCAATTTCTGGGTTTTCTCCTCTCTGCTTCTGGTTTTCGCATGGATCCGGAGAAGGTCCGTGCTGTGCTGGAGTGGGAGCTTCCTGAGAATCAGAAGGCATTGATGCGCTTTCTGGGTTTTGTGAACTATTACAGAAAGTTCATTTTGAATTATTCCTCTGTTGTCAAACCCCTCACTGACATGACAAAAAAGGGGACGGATTTTTCCTCTTGGTCAGAGGAGGCGCTTGCAGCCTTTTCTAAGATTAAAGAGAGTTTTGCGTCTGCTCCCGTCTTGGTGCATCCCGATGTTTTCTTACCTTTTATTGTTGAGGTGGATGCTTCCGAGGTGGGTGTGGGTGCGGTTTTGTCCCAGGGCCCTTCTCCTGCCAAGTGGCGACCCTGTGCCTTTTTCTCTAAAAAACTCTCCCCGGCAGAGAGAAACTATGATGTGGGAGATAGAGTTGTTGGCCATCAAGTTGGCTTTCGAGGAATGGCGCCATTGGTTGGAGGGGGCCAGGCACCCTATCACCGTTTTTACCGACCATAAGAATCTGGCGTACTTGGAGTCGGCCAGGCGTATGAATCCGAGACAGGCCAGATGGTATCTGTTCTTCTCCAGATTCAATTTTGTCGTTACATTCCGCCCTGGGATCAAAAATGTGAAGGCTGATGCTCTCTCTCGTTGTTTTCTGGGAGGAGGAAACTCAGAGGACCCGGGTCCCATTTTGGCGGAGGGGTGGTTGTTTCTGCTCTGTATTCTGATTTGGAGGCCGAGGTCCAGGCTGCCCAGACTGAGGTACCTGCCCGTTGTCCTCCTGGGAAGTTGTTTGTGCCTCCTGAGTTACGTCACAAACTCTTCAAGGAGCATCATGATACTGTTCTTGCTGGTCACCCCGGGAGTAGAGCCACGGTAGATCTCATTGCTCAGAGATTTTGGTGGCCGGCTCTTCGTAAGTCGGTGGATGGTTTTGTGGCTGCTTGTGAGACGTGCGCTCGCGCTAAGGTCCCTCGTTCACGGCCTTCAGGTCCCCTTCTCCCGTTACCCATACCTTCCCGTCCTTGGACACACCTCTCCATGGACTTTATCACGGATCTTCCTCGTTCCTCAGGGAAGTCGGTGATCCTGGTGGTGGTGGACCGTTTTAGCAAGATGGCTCATTTCTTACCCTTCCCTGGTTTACCCAGTGCTAAAACGTTGGCGCAAGCTTTTGTCGACCATATTGTTAAATTGCATGGCATTCCCTCGGATATTGTTTCCGATAGAGGCACGCAGTTTGTGTCCAGATTCTGGAAGTCTTTCTGTTCTCGCCTGGGGGTTCGGCTGTCCTTCTCTTCTGCTTTTCACCCGCAGTCGAATGGTCAGACTAAACGCGTCAACCAGAATCTGGAGACATATTTGCGCTGTTTTGTGGCAGAGAACCAGGAGGATTGGTGTTCATTTCTCCCTCTTGCTGAGTTTGCTCTGAACAACCGTCGTCAGGAATCTTCTGATAAGTCACCATTCTTTGGTGCATATGGGTTCCATCCGCAGTTTGGGACATTCTCGGTAGGGGCTCCCTCTGGTTTGCCTGAGGAGGAGAGATTTTCCTCGTCTTTGTCTACCATTTGGCAAAAGATTCAAAGTAATCTTAGAAAGATGAGTGAGAAATATAAGCGTGTGGCTGATAAAAGACGTGTGCCTGGTCCGGACCTGAATGTGGGTGATCTGGTGTGGTTGTCTACAAGAAATATTAAACTGAAGGTTCCCTCCTGGAAATTGGGTCCCAAGTTTATTGGGCCTTATAAAATCTTGTTAGTCGTCAATCCTGTTGCCTTCCGTCTTGATCTTCCACGGGTTTGGAAGATACATAATGTATTTCACAGGGCTCTTTTAAAACCATATGTCCAGCCCACGGTACCCTCCTCTTTGCCTCCTCCTCCGATTTTGGTTGATGGCAATCTGGAGTTTGAGGTTTCCAGAATTGTGGACTCTCGCATTGTCCGCGGTTCTCTTCAGTACCTCGTTCATTGGAAGGGTTATGGTCCTGAGGAGAGGATGTGGGTTCTGGTGTCGGACATTAAAGCCACTCGCCTCATCAGGGCATTTCATAGGGCTCATCCTGAGAAGGTGGGTCCTGGGTGTCTGGAGTCCACCCGTAGAGGGGGGGGGGGGGGGTACTGTCACTACCAGAGCTTTGAGACGTTCTCACAGCTCTGTTTCTCCACCCCTGTGATGATGTCACTATTAGAGCTTGGAGGAGTTCCCTCTGCCCTGTTTCTCCGCCCCTGTAATGAGGTCTTTACCTTCTGTTTCCTTCCTCCCAGCTGTCTCTCCTGTGTTTGATTTCGCTGCCTTTAAATCACCCCTCCTCCTTTGTAGAGGTGCGGATTATACTTTCCATTTGAGCTGTATCTCTCGTTTGAGTATCTTCACCTGTGTGATATCTTTTCACTGGATCTGTGTTCTGCTGAAGCAAGTACTTCGGATATTGTCTGCTGACTTTGGATCTGTTTTCACTGCAGCCGCACCTCCTTCAGTTAAGTGTTCAGACATTGTGTGTTTCTGTTTCGTTGATGACTGGATCCGAGGCGACCCCGGTTCCGTCCATATACTGAGCAGGGCACCGGTGGCCGTTCTCCTTCCACTATTGTAGGGGTTTCAGTGGTCATCAGCCTAAGGTACGCGGGCATGTCTCGATCCACCATATGGATCCGGACATGTGCATAGCAGCTTAGGGAGAGCTTTTATCCTCCCTAGTTTGGGTCCGGTCAGTTGCTATTCACTGTGTGTTGCTCACTTACAGCCGTGACACCTCCCTGTTTGATAAAATTCTTCCCCTCCTACCTCAGTGTTGTCATTGTGTCTCCCCTAGTTACGGCCAACTCACGCCTGCCAAATGCAGGGGCCGCGCATGCGCAGAGTAACCAAATCGATCCAGTGGCTGGCCTATCCTCTCTTTCATGAACGCGTCCGGCTGTTCTTTATTGCCTTGTGCTGCTACTGAAACATAGCTGCGCATGCTCTGTTTGCAGTGCAGACTTGGGAGGATGTGCTGGAGTAGTGTCAGATTACACTCTGCTCTGTCGTGTAGTGAAAGAATGTGCTCAGCGTCCTCCAGCTCCCTCACTGAGCAGACATCACTATTGTGCTCTGTCCCCTTGTCACTGGCACCTTGAACTAAAGGTCACATAACAGCTGGTCCCACTCCTTCTCTGATAAGGTGCCCTCTGCTTTCCGCTTCTTGACATTAGCAGGAGTTCCTTACATTAGCATGGGCTGATGTCCAACTGCCCCACACAAGCTGCAAGTTGTATAAAATAGTAATGTTGTAGTGTCCCACTAGGTAAAGGTGGGCACTACACAAGGGTCAATTGGGCCACGTTGTCCTCCTACTCCTAAGGGACAGTGGCAGTATATTTAACCATCCATTTTAATGTATTTTCTATATGTTTTTATATGTATTGTTCCCCTGTGATATGTATAGCAGGCCTATTAGTCTGTAGTGTAGCATCCTAGACACTAGAGGGAGATAGGGAGCCCCTAGTATAAATGTTCAGGCCCAGACAGGGAGGAGTTAGTATGTAGTCAGGAGTCTGTGGAGACAGAAGTGAGATGGTACCAGCCAGAGAGAAGCTGAGGGCCTCCTCCTGACATGCAGCTAGACAGCCCAGGCTTCTACTTGCTACCAGGAGGCTAGTGGAAGGATCCTAGCCTGCTGAGGATAAAGAGCCAGAGTTTAGCTCAGAAGATTCACCCCAGTAGAAGAGATGTGCCTCCTGGGAGAAACCTGCAGTTCCCACAAGCCAAGCAGAGCCAGAGTTCCAGCTGAACTCAAGGGTAGCTGAAGGGCTGAAGAGTCATAAATATAGAGCAAGGATAAATACGGGAGGAAGATTATTTGCCAAGGATAAAAGCCAGCATCTGGGCATCCGGGCCTTGGGATAGAAACCAGACAGGAGTTCTAGGAACAGTGTACTCTACAAACCAGATTCCAAAAAAGTTGGGACACTATACAAATTGTGAATAAAAACTGAATGCAATGATGTGGAGGTGCCAACTTCTAATATTTTATTCAGAATAGAACATAAATCACGGAACAAAAGTTTAAACTGAGAAAATGTACCATTTTAAGGGAAAAATATGTTGAATCAGAATTTCATGGTGTCAACAAATCCCCAAAAAGTTGGGACAAGGCCATTTTCACCACTGTGTGGCATCTCCCCTTCTTCTTACAACACTCAACAGACGTCTGGGGACCGAGGAGACCAGTTTATCAAGTTTAGAAATAGGAATGCTCTCCCATTCTTGTCTAATACAGGCCTCTAACTGTTCAATCGTCTTGGGCCTTCTTTGTTGCACCTTCCTCTTTATGATGCCAAATGTTCTCTATAGGTGAAAGATCTGGACTGCAGCAGACTGGCCATTTCAGTACCCGGATCCTTCTCCTACGCAGCCATGATGTTGTGACTGATGCAGAATGTGGTCTGGCATTATCTTGTTGAAAAATGCAGGGTCTTCCCTGAAAGAGATGACGTCTGGATGGGAGCATATGTTGTTCTAGAACCTGAATATATTTTTCTGCATTGATGGTGCCTTTCCAGACATGCAAGCTGCCCATGCCACACGCACTTATGCAACCCCATACCATCAGAGATGCAGGCTTCTGAACTGAGCATTGATAACAACTTGGGTTGTCCTTGTCCTCTTTGGTCCGGATGACATGGCGTCCCAGATTTCCAAAAAGAACTTCGAATCGTGACTCGTCTGACCACAGAACAGTCTTCCATTTTGCTACACTCCATTTTAAATTATCCCTGGCCCAGTGAAAACGCCTGAGCTTGTGGATCTTGCTTAGAAATGGCTTCTTCTTTGCACTGTAGAGTTTCAGCTGGCAACGGCGGATGGCACGGTGGATTGTGTTCACTGACAATGGTTTCTGGAAGTATTCCTGAGCCCATTCTGTGATTTCCTTTACAGTAGCATTCCTGTTTGTGGTGCAGTGTCGTTTAAGGGCCCGGAGATCACGGGCATCCAGTATGGTTTTACGGCCTTGACCCTTACGCACAGAGATTGTTCCAGATTCTCTGCATCTTCGGATGATGTTATGCACAGTTGATGATAATAGATGCAAAGTCTTTGCAATTTTTTGCTGGGTAACACCTTTCTGATATTGCTCCACTATCTTTCTGTGCAACATTGTGGGAATTGGTGATCCTCTACCCATCTTGGCTTCTGCGAGACACTGCCACTCTGAGAAGCTCTTTTTATACCCAATCATGTTGCCAATTGACCTAATTAGTGTTAATTGGTCTTCCAGCTCTTCGTTATGCTCAAATTTACTTTTTCCAGCCTCTTATTGCTACTTGTCCCAACTTTTTTGGGATTTGTTGACACTGTGAAAATTTGAATCAACGTATTTTTCCTTTAAAATGATACATTTACTCGGATTAAACGTTTGATCTGTCATCTACGTTCTATTACAAATAAAATATTGACATTTGCCATCTCCACATCACTGCATTCAGTTTTTATTCACAATTTGTTTAGTGTCCCAACTTTTTTGGAATCCGGTTTGTATATCTGAGGAGAAGGTTCAGCCTTATCTGAGTGTGTGTGATTATTACCCTCCGAGTATCTTGCAAGGAATATACCTGCCATTGTTGATGTAAGCCTGCTTGTGAAGGGAACTTGATTTGAGGGACACTATTAACATCCAACTATACAAAGTTGAACTGTTGTTACAAGTAAAGAAAAGTTTGGTTCACCGCAACCTGTGTTCCTCACTTATTACTGCTAGAAACCGGTATTCCACCGTTACAGGCACTGGCGACACGAACCTTAAAAGGACCTTGCCCTAGGCACATTAAACACCTGCAACATCCAGGGCACCTCATCAACCATCAGGCCTGGTCCCTAAATTCAGAGTGTGCCGCAGAGGTCTCCTGTACCAGCCTCTCCTTCACTGCTGTACGCCTGCCCAGGGTTTTCCTACAGAACTGTGAGTAACCCTCGCTTGCCCATAAACCGTGACCTCACAATCGCAATACCCTGCAAGTCTGGTGCGCTGCAATGTGGCCACAAGAGAAGTCAACGGGGCCACACTGCACCTCCACATGCCTCTGCTTTCATTGTGACATGTTCTAGGGGAGAATACTGCTGTATAGAAGTGTCCTATATTTGCACTATATGGCGGCACTTCTGTATCATAGTGCCATAGAGAACAGAACTGCAATATGGCACCAATTGAACTCTATGGGGCTATACACTACCTCTGCATGCCTCTAATTGCACTATGGACTGTTCTAGGAGAGAATACTTCTGAATTATGGTGCCATATAAAACAATATGGCGGCACAAGGAGTGAGCTTGAGACTTTACAAAGCAAGAATTTCCCATTCCCCCATTCTCCTTTCTCTACACGGATAAGTGCCCCACCATCTCTCTGTTAGGGCTCATGCACACAAATGTGTGCCAGCCGTTCCATGCAATTTGCGGTCCCCAATGCATGGGCAACATTGAATGGGTCTGTGATCCATCCGTTCAGCTAAAAAGTAGTGGTTGAGGTGCCCTTGATGTTAAGGGTGCTTAGGGTGCTTGTTGCGGCTGAGTTCTTTGATGGTTTTTGTTGTTACGCCAGTACCGTTAATGGTGGTACAACCATAGGTAGTAATAATGAGGTAGACTGCAACTCACAACTTTTACTTTGGATGTCTTTCAGTTGCAGTAGTATAATTATGCAGTCTTTAGATGATACAGAGGTAATTCTGCAAATCCACTGTTTAAGGCTTGTCAGGTTTTTGGTTGTTTTGGAGCAGTGGGTTAGGTGTACCTGGTTCCTTTAGATGCCTTGGATCCTATTCCTTGTCTTTCCCTACAAGCTAAATATTTTTAGACAGGAAAACTCAACTGTCTCTTAGAAGGTTGGTGTGGCTGACTGAAGCTAATAAACCTCCACCATGCAAAGGTGTCTGTGGCCCTTATTAATGGCTCTTATCACCGATGAATTCCTAGGAATGCTTGTTTCTTTTCCAGCAAAGCAAATTCTTCTCCTACTGGTCAGGGATTCAAGCCTATAGTCCAGTTACAGAAGGAAAACACTCTTTTGCACCTAAACATCTGAGTAAACACCTTCTAGCGAAGTTGGCTCCATTCACTAATCTATGTTGCAAAGTCTTCACTCTTTCCTCCCACTAACTTGATCTGACTACCTCAGATCTGCTCTCTTCTGAGCTACATCTTTTCTCCACACTCATCATAATCTCACTAACTAGACCTGATCTAGATATATAAGACCTAAGCTATATCCCCATCTAGTGATATATAAATTACACCTAATAGGCCTGTTAAAAGGGATTTTCAGTTACACAAATACAAAATTATACATGACAACCTAGTGCTTATAATAGTGCTTTTAAGCAGTGCCCACACACACATAGTGGGACGCTGCATACCCCCATGGTAAAATGTTAGTCGCCCTCGACGTTGGTATTGTCTGAAGCAGTGGATCTCTAAGCCGTGTCCTGAAATACACCAAATACACTCCACCAAATATAGACATTGCAATGCATTATCATGACTTTTTAATAACCTCCTTTAAATAAAGGGTTATGCACAAAAATACATTCTAGGCAAATATACAAAATATATCACATACATTTTTTTCTTTATGGTAGATGTGTTACGGCCAAAATGGTTATAAGAGAATGATCTCACATAAGGGCAGTAAAAGTCCATTCCTAAAATTGTGTATAAAACATGTATAAAACATTTTTAAAGTGCAAAAATTTTGTTGTAAAACAATTGAGCACAGAAAAGTCCTTCTGGGTACTTGACTTTAAACGTTGCATTAATAAAGTCCCTTGATAACCTGAAAATGGGGTAAAAAGGGGCTAAACATGATAAAACACACAATCAAAGTGCAACATTCTTGAGGTAGATGGAGTTCTGGATGGAGTCCTTGCCAAAGAACTTAGAGAGTGGCTCAATACAAAACAGGAAGATAAGTCCTCTCAAACAATAGCAGCTTCTGCTCCATAATAATGATAAGACGGCCTACTTAATTGTAGGGATCCGAGCAGGAAGACACATCCGTCGGAATAGGGCTCCCAGAATCCCAAGAATCAGCAGATGATCCTTCTGGAAGTCCCTCCATTACTTTCCGTTGAGGGGTAGCTGGCAAGTTGAGGTCTTGACTTTTTCAAAGACAGGGGGCAGTTCCTTTTTCTCTTTGTAAACCAGCCCAGCAATAGGGCCACTCCTGGTCACAGAATTGGTACTCTCAGACGACTTCTTTGGTATTGAGGGACCAGCCAGTTCCTCTCCATGAAGTGGAACTACAATCATTTGTGATGGCTGTACCGCTAGCTGCTGAAACAACATTTCACAGTCCTCTGTAGAGATACTAAGGCCCCTTTCACACGGGCGAGTTTTCCGTGCGGGTGCGATCCGTGCGGCGAACGTATGGCACCCGCACCCATTCATTTCAATGGGGCTGTGCACATGAGCGTTGTTTTTAACGCATCACTTGTGCGTTCAGTTGAAATCGCAGCATGCTCTATATTGTCCGCTTTCGACGTGACGCAGGCCCCATAGAAATGAATGGGGTGTGTGAAAATCGGATGGCATCCGCAAGCAAGTACGGATGCGGTGCGATTTGCACGCGCGGTTGCTAGGAGACGATCGGGATGGAGACCCGATCATTATTATTTTCCCTTATAACATGGTTATAAGGGAAAATAATAGCATTCTGAATACAGAATGCATAGTAAACCAGCGCTAGAGGGGTTAAAAAAATAATAATAATAATAATAATTTAACTCACCTTAGTCCACTTGATCGCGAAGCTGGCATCTCCTTGTGTCTCCTCTGCGCTGAGCGGCTGAACAGGACCTGGGGTGAGCTGCTCCATTAAATATCGGTTAAGGACCTTCGATGATGTCACTCCAGTCATCACATGGTCTTTTACCATGGTGAATCATCATGGTAAAAGATCATGTGACGTACCATGTGATGACCGGAGTGACGTCATCGAAGGTCCTTAACCTGTATTTAATGGAGCAGCTCACCCCAGGTCCTGTTCAGCCGCTCAGCGCAGAGGAGACACAAGGAGATGCCAGCTTCGCGATCAAGTGGACTAAGGTGAGTTAAAATTTTTTTATTTTTTTTTAACCCCTCTAGCGCTGGTTTACTATGCATTCTGTATTCAGAATGCTATTATTTTCCCTTATAACCATGTTATAAGGGAAAATAATACAATCTTCAGAACATCAATCCCAAGCCCGAACTTCTATGAAGAAGTTCGGGTTTGGGTACCAAACATGCGCGATTTTTCTCACGCGAGTGAAACGCATGACAATGTTTTGCACTCGCGCGGGAAAATCGTGCATTTTCCTGCAACGCACCCGGCTCTTATCCGGGCAAAAAAACTGACGCCCGTGTGAAAGAGGCCTAAGGGTCTGTGGCTCGGGCCTCTTTCTTCTGAACCTTACCCTTTGGGGTTTGGGTTTGGTATCTGGATCTTTAGTAGCAATGGCGGGTTGCCAGAGGATATTAGTTCCCGCAAACCCAGTAGCGTATTGATTCTGGATTGTACTGGGTGGTATGTATTTTGCATCAGGCGGCCGAGCAGGGGTGGTAGGAAGCTTATCTTCTAATTCCTCCTCAGAATCAGAGTCCTGAACAGGCTTCTGAGGCTCTGGGGGTTGGCCTGGCCTACAGACTGCAGTGGCGTAAGGCCCACGTGTACCCTCTGCAGGGGTGAACTTTGCGAATATACAGGCTATGGAGCCAAGGGGGAAGTTCCTTTCTTTTTACAGACTGGCGATTCACATAGTACTCGCGATCTGTTGATAAGTCGTGGATGAACCCGAACCCTCTCTGCTTACAGAAGTCCAATACTCGGCCCAGTTGGCGTACCGGTAATGGGAAATTCTTTACAGGGGCCTCCAACATTTTACGGGTAAATCCTTCATTTACAGTGCTTACAAGCATGATTACGCGCAGCCGGGCAGCTTTTATCTCTGCTGACAACTTTTCCCAGAGCACGGTGTGCTCCATGGAGGGCATCTTTTCAGAGTGACCGGGCCTTTTGGCTGATTTATGCGACTGGGGTCACGGCGTTGTGGCTGCATGCTGACCTGCACTTTCGTTTGCAGACTCAGAACCACGGTCTTCACTGCGCACCCTCCAGTGACGATCCAGGAACTCCTGCACACAAACTTGCAGCTCCGGAGTCATCTCTGTGGGGGTCCAAGGTAGAGCGGTGACCGGTTTCCGTCCAGAATCACTTTCAGGTGCAGAGCGCTCTGATCCTTCAGCCATGCTGCACTTTCTCTCTCTAGTTCTGCAGCGATCGGTACTTCTGCTTCTAGCGTGCGCACACACGTCACGCTCTTCCGAAGTTCTAGGCCCGCCTCCCAGGTCTGTTTGAGTGACGGGAGCGGCGCAACCACTATCCACCACACGGGGGGCTGTCTCAGCAAGTCGGACCTTCGGCACAATATTGGTCAGTACCCCTATAGAATTCGGTTGTTTGGTGACACATGTCGCAAATTCTACGACACAACTTCTTCTTTTGTGTGGCTCCAAATCAATTAGAATTATAAGTATGAGCTCATACAGCTTTCTCTCTGAGACCAATGCAGGCTGGTATCATGTAAAATATCTCTCTTTATTACAGTTACATACACTTATATAGGCAACATGAGGTAGACTAAAGGGTGGTCCTAGATGAAAGTTTATTGGCTCTGTGACAAAAAGGGAGTAGTTTACTAACTTTATTCCTGAGTTGATTGGCACATTTGAAAAATAGCAACTTAACTCCTCCTTTCTTTCACTAATGATCTTAGAACATGTACATGAGGCTCCTAACTGAGTTTTTGCCATCTAGTGGAGACAAATGTGTACTACAGGAGAAATCAAATCTTGTCTCTCACAAATCCCTCCTTTTTGCGGTAAATAGATACAAGATGAATAAGCAATGTGAGGTACTCTCCCAGCGCCCTAAACGGTGAAGAGCTGGACTTTCCTTATTTCTTCACCAGGTCCCCCCAACTCCCTTTTGGGTTTGCCTTCATCTGGTTCTATTTATTCCGCAACTATCAACAAGATTTCATTTGTTTTAGGACGGAATGACGTTCCTCAAAGAGGTTCTCCAAATAATCTTTCAGTTTGTCAGTTTCACAATGCATGTACATGGTTGTTGCAGGTGTGGTTGAATTGAACATTTTAAAAACAATTTTTCTAAAACAAGGAATCACACAACACCCTATTAATGCCAATACTACAAGTACTACCACCAGTGTCATTAACATATTGGCTAACACATTAGACAAGTTCCCAAACCACTGTTCTAGCCATGAATTAATGGGGTTGTTGATTCCAGAGTTTTCCTCTAGTTCATTCGATAAAGAAGTCAGTCCATTCAAAGCCTTTGTGATGCTTCCGTCAGGGGCAGTGTTGTTCGGAATGAAGGTGCAGCAGGAACTTCCGATCATCTTGCAGACGCCTCCTTTTTCCGCTAGGATCATGTCGAGGGCCAGTCGATTCTGTAACGCCATCACCGATGAAGAGCTCAGTTGTTCCGATATTCCTTTTACTGCATCTCGGGTATAATTTACGAATCTCTGTTGATTATAATACAAATAGTTAATCCATCCTACATTTTTATTTATGCCAATTATGGGAAGTATTGATTCGAAACCAGCAGCTATCTGGTTTCTAGCCTTGAATTCATCAGGAACTCCTCTAGGGACTCCTATAGCATCTATGTATACATGAGAATCAAAAGATGTAGGGAGTGACCTCCTTAGCCGTGACCGGACATTGGCTTGCGTACTGACTTGCTCCCACTCAAGAGTCGAAAATAGAACAAATGGCATCAGAACCTTAATCAAGGTACATTGGCCAATCCATTCCATTTGTATCCTGGGTCGGAGCTTCATGTCTCCACACAACCACCAGATATCCGAATGTTGATAACCTTGGTGGACAAACCATTTGTCAGGGTAAGCATCAGAGTCACTACTTGTCTCATTTAGATAGATGTTATAGGAACAATATCCTGGAGGGAAAACACCAATGTCTTAGCCTGTATGGTTACGATTGAAACAGGTATAATTTCCAGGGTATGGCGTTATACCGAAACCCATATGATCTTTATCATGAACAATAGGATAGAGTAATTCTAATGTTCTGCAGCGGGAGGTGTCATTACTGGGAATGGTTTCAGTGTACATCTTAAGTCATACGTGTTTAGATACACTTGAAACCCTCAGGATCGGTAACCTCACTCAAAGGGAAAGGTACCGTACCCAAATGAGGTCGAGCTGCAGCACATGCTATGCAGTTGGATCGCTTCTGGGAAAGAACCATATAGCGGATCCATTCTAGCCATACATTTGTGTCTGAAAACCCTGTCTCTAAGGCCATTTTGTCAATCATGGGTGAAGCTGTAGGAGATGTAATTGTATTCTGATTCCCTTGTATTAATATTGTTCTAAATATGGAATTTGGGATTTGATCTGACTGTGCATTTTCCCCTGTACAATATAAAACGAATAGTAAGACATGAAAAGATATTACGGCCCTTGCAGTCATTCCAGCACTTGAGGTTCTGGTACTTTTTTGCACTGTGATGCGTGGACCCAATTAGGCTTTCCTTCCAACTTGACAGCAGTGGCGGTGGTTAACAGTACTTGATGTGGACCCTCAAATCGTGGTTCTCGAACTTTCCGCACGAGTCGTTTCACCACTACCCAATCTCCTGGTTGTAGAGAATGAGTTGCCTCTATGCTGTCTGGATCTGGAAGAGAAGCAAAAACTTGGGAATACACATTAGACAGTCTGTTTGTAAGACAGATAACGTACTTTGAAAGACTATTATGCTGCATCTGGAGTTGTTGTGGAAAATAGAGTCCTAGTCTAGGGGCATTCCCAAAGAGTACTTCATATGGACTCAGGCCTGTCTTCCAGTTAGGTGTATACCGGATGGAGAAAAGTGCCGAGGGTAGATACTCTGTCCATGGCTTTTTCAGTTCAGCCATGGCCTTCTGTATTTTTTATTTAATTGTGCCGTTGAGTCGCTCTACTCTACCGCTGCTTTGTGGGTGATACGCAGTATGGAAGGCTTGTTCAATACCCAGGGCTCCCATAATTTCACGCATGACCTCCCCTGTAAAGTGAGAACCTCGGTCACTCTCAATTGTCTCTGGGACCCCATACCGGCAAACTATCTCATTCAGAAGTTTCTTGGCTGTGTTTTGTGCAGTGGCTTTGGCCACAGGATAGGCCTCTGGCGACCCTGAAAACAGATCTACACATACCAAGACGTATTCTAGGGTCCCCACTTTGGGTAGTTGGATGTAATCTATTTGGAAGGGGAAATCGGGCCTGGGAGTGTGCCTCAAAGGTGTTTTTACCGTCCTTCCTATGTTGTGATGTGCACAAATCATACAAGCCTGAGTGAATTTGGCTGCAGTTACACTGAATCCTGGGGCATACCAGTGACTATTAACAAGAGCAGTCATGGCAGTTTTGGACAGGTGAGTATTCCCATGAGTGGCCTGGGCTGTGACTGGGAACAAAGCACGGGGAAAACACAGCTTTCCTCTAAGTTGCCATGTTCCTTTTGGGGTCATCACAGCTCCTTGGCTCTATCCATACTGCCTTTTCCTCTTTGGTTGCTTGAGACTGTAAGGTTTTAAATGTTTCATAGTTGACAGGCAGGGGAATTTGCTCTTGTACTGCTGCTATCCCTACAGGATCATCTCTGGGTTTCCGTGCAGCAGCTTTTGCTGCCAGATCAGCTCGATGATTTCCTTGAGCTTCAAGAGTTTTTCCTGATGAATGGCCTTTAATTTTCATAATGGCCACCCTCGTTGGCAACAGCAGAGCGTCCATTAGGGCTTTCACCCCTTTGCCATTTTTAATTGGCTTGCCATTTGCTGTAAGGAAGTCTCTAGCCTTCCAAATTGGACCATAATCATGGGTGATCCCAAAAGCATACCTGGAATCTGTATAGATGTTTGCAGTTTTTCCCTCCGCATACCTGCAGGCCTCTTCCAAAGCCTTAAGTTCAGCTTCCTGTGCAGACATGTGAGAGGGCAGTGATTCCGCCATGATCGTATCGTGCTGAGTGACAACTGCATACCCAGTATAAAACTTCCCCTGGACACCATACCGCAATCCATCCACAAAGAGCTCTAAATCTGGGTTTCCTAAGGGAGTATCTACCACGTGATCAAACCCTGCTGTCTTTTGGGACATTAATTGGAGACAGTCGTGTTTATCTTCCAGGTCAGGAAGATATTCGGCTAGATGACTCATACTACTACTCCCTCCCCCCTCCAGAGGCAGCAGAGTAGCTGGATTCAAATTTGTGCACCTTTTGATGGTGACATTTGGTGGCATAAGTAGTGCACATTCTAGTCTAAGGTGTCTGGCAGTGGACAGGTATTTAGGCTGTACTTGTGTGAGAATGGCCGAGATGTCATGAGGGACAAAAACAGTGATTGGATAATTGAGCACAATCTCAGAGCTCTTTTCAAGCATGAGTTGTACAGCCACTACCGCACAGACACAAGATGGCGCTCCTCTAGCCACTGGATCGAGTCTGGCAGAGTAATACGCCACTGGACGCTGTTGGCCAGCCCTAGCTTGTGTGAGAACAGCTGAAGCATGGCCAAGACATTCAGTGCAATAAAGTCTGAAATCTTTATTGTAGTCCGGTAGACCCAATGCTGGTGTCGAACTGATGACTAATTTTTCTTTATTTTTTTCTTTAACGTTTTTATTGAGAATATGCATATAGAGTACATGCTATTAAAATAACACAACTTGTACAAGTTTCCTTATAGATGACAGGTGTGCATTGGAAGGAATACAATGTATAATTTTGATACAAAGTTGTAATATACTTCACATATGGGATGACTCACATTCCCTGTAAACCAATAATCTAATCAGCATTGATGCAGAAACCACTCTTGAATGAACCTGGCAAGATTACAGTGCTGAAACCAACCATAGTTAGTTAAACTTCCTGAATTCGGCCCAGTCCTTCCATGTAGACCTGAAAGGGGAGATCCTCCTATTCTCCCAAGCCGAGATCTCTTCAAACCTGTAGATTTGATCTAATTTCTCCGTCCATTGAGTTATGGAAGGAATGTCTGACGATAGCCAAAATTTTGGGATAAGGAGGCTCAGCATACGATAAAACAAACGGGAGGGGGTCCCGCTACAGAGGGAAGGATAAGATCCTAATAATGCCAGTTGGGTTGAAACCGAAATTTCCAACTTACATATCTTATTAGCTAATCTAAAGATATCAATCCACCACTTCTGTATTACTGGACATGTCCACCAGATATGGTAAAATGAGCCTCTTTGAACTCCGCATCTCCAGCATTGGTCTGACCCATTCAAGCTATATAGAGAGGTAATGTCCGATGTCCTGTACCAACGGGTCAAGACTTTGTAGCCATTTTCTTGAGTTCGGACACATCTGGATGACTTGTGGGGTTGGACTAGTAGCTGTGAGATCTCGTCTTGGGAGAATGTCACCTCCAAATCTTTTTCCCAATGACCTACAAAGGCTGGTTTGACCATATTCAACGGTGTGATTAATAGTTTGTATAATCTGGAGATCAATTTTGTGTGCTTCGAGTTGTCCATTAATAAACTCTCAAACCACGTTAGTGGCCGCAGTAAAGCTTCCAAGGGTATATTTTTCACAACAAAGGAGCGAAGAAAAGTAAGCAAATGAGGGAAGGATTAACACTCAGGTAAGACAAGGAGGATCTCCTCGTTACTTAATATTGTGCCCTCTTCACTATATAAGGAGAGAATTCGAATTGTGAAGTATTTTACCGAGGAAGGCAAACAATCCCTAAGAGTGGGAGATGCATGTGCCATGACATCTTTTATCTGCAGTAAAGGTGAGGGGAGAGGAATTGCAAATTGTGAGGACTGAAGCCAATTCCATGTCAACAGTGTCGATTTTACAATTGGGTTGAGAGGTCTATTCAGGGTAGGGAATTTAGTTAGGCCCACTAAAAGACCAGAAAGACATGAGCCCAGGTCATTCTGCTCCATGGAGACCCAAGGCTTATGTACAGGATCCGTCAGCCATTCCACTACTCTTGACAGTAGTACAGCTTTCCCATATACTTCAGGGTCAGGTAATCCTATCCCACCT